>NC_064849.1:41143938-41283938 GCF_024139225.1 Suncus etruscus | reverse complement strand
CACCCTGACCAATAAAGTCTTGATCGCTATGAATAAGACTTTCTGAGTAATCTGCATCATAGCAAGAAAATCAGATCCAACTTTGTAATTAGCATAGACCAACTGTCCACTCAGAATTGAGATCTGTCAGGGCCGGAGAGAGAGCATGGAGGCAGGGTGTTTGCCTTGCATGTAGAAGGATGGTGCTTTGAATCCTGGCATCCCATATGGTCCCTTGAGCCTGCCAGGAGTGATTTCTGAGCATAGAGCCAGGAGTAACCCCTGAGCACTGCTGTGTGATTCCCCAAAAAAAAAATAATAATAATTGAGATCTGTCCCGTGCACTATAGGGGATATCAGTACTTATTAGATGATTTGACCTAAATTGGCCCCATAGTTTCTTGGGGTCCAAGAAACTGATAAAAATTGTTTTATAACAATGGGAATTCAAAAGAAGCAGAGAATAATAAATTTAACTGAGTATATTATTAGCCTATTTACCTTTATGGTGGTTCTTTCTTTAAAATAAAACACTGTCTTGAAAATATTGCTAAGAATATTTATCTTAGGCATTAATTTAGATATCGGGTCTTCTGGTATAGGAAGAATGCCATTCATAGTCCTAAAATTATTTGAAGGGACCCTTAGAAGCAACTCTTAGAAGATTAGCTATAGCTGCCAAGTGACAATTTCTGAAGCAAATCAAACTTGCCATGCAAAATCCCATCTCAAGGGAAGCAACATATAACCTTGCAGACAGTCAGAGCAAGCAAAGCCCTAGTTTCAAAGGAGAACTCCTTAATATACTCATCCAAAGTTCCAATGGTCACTTGATTCTGCATAAACCAGCTGATCTTTGTGAAGAGAAATAAATAGACTTGGTAGTTTACGAGAAGAGTGTTTACAACATGCACAAAACTTGCATTTATAATTGTAAGAGAATATGCAACTGCAGTCTCTTCTTGTTCACCTCTAGGAAACTTTATTATTAGATTTCAAACCCACTGACTATGGGCAGCCACATGGTACACACCAAAAGTACAACTGTTTAAGACCAAGCCCAAGTAATTCAGATCTTGTATAGATTGCCTATGAAGGGCCACCATGTGCTTTACAGTGCAATTGAATAGGGAGCTATAAGAATTGGACCCAGGGTTTATCACTATTGAAGACATTTGAAGAAATTGCCTCAACCAATTACTCTGAAAATAACAGCAAATTCTATGACATATATAAATAAATACAAATGGTTTATGATGATGATTAATTGTACTAGAGTATAGGGCCCAAAAGATAGTAGAGTAAGATATTTGCCTTGAATGTGGCTGACCAAGGTTTGATTCTCAGCATCACATACAGTCCCTTATCCCTATCAGGAGTGGTCCCATTACATAAAATCAGGAGAACTACAGTCCAGAATGACCCCAAACTAATAAATAAATAAATAAATACTTTCTCTGAAACTCAGAAGTGATTTTTCTTGTTTTCATATCTAAAACTATTTCATAGACTAGCATCAGCAAACTTGGTACAATGAATGGTAGATGAGGCCAAAGAATTAGTACAAAGACTTTGGTATTTCTCTTGCACGTGGCAAATCTGGATTCAATTTTCAGCACCCTATATTGCCCCCTTGAGCCCACTAGGAGTGATCGTTGAACACAAAGTAAGGAATAAGCCCCCGAGTACCACAAGTCTGGCCCAAAAGCCAAAATAATTTTTTCATTGTAGAATTATACATTGAACACCAAACATATTCTCAACATAACTGTTTACTCAACACTCCCCACCCAACAGAAAATACACAGTTTTATAAATAGAAATGGGAGTTAGGGGGCCACATCAAGAAGTGCTCAGGGCTTTATTCTTGTTCTATACTCAAAGAGAACTCAAAAAACTCAAATGAGGCTCAGGGAAACATATTAAGTTCCACGAATCAAACCTAAGATGTTCATAGTATGAGAATAATACAAAGGCAATAAAAATTATGGGAGAGTGCAGTTAGGACAAAGAAGGGACCACTATGACTATATTATTTAGAAATGATCACCCTGGGCAACAACTGGGAACTGAAAAGATGAAAAGTGATATACATGATGCCAAATCCCACCATGTCAAACTATGGTGCCAAAAAAGGAAAAGGGAGAGAGAGGAAGAGAAAGAGAGAGAAGTTCTGACATAAAGGCAGGCTAGGGTGGGAGTGAAGGAGGGAGGGAAACAGAAAATAAGGTGGATGGGAATGAACACTGGTGAAGGGATAGGTATTACATCGTCTGACTGAAACTTAACTATCACATTTTAACTCTATATATCATGGTGATTTAAGTTTAAAAAATTATAAAAGGTTGGCTGCATATATGGCAAGTGTCCTACTTGCTGTACTATGGCTTCATCACCAAGAATAGCCTTTTTTTTAAATATAGTTATCCAAAACCAAAGATATTAGCAATGTCATTGGGATATTTCTAATTATAAAGATAGATACCTATTCAGCTCCTCTTCCAAATAGAAGAGCCCTTTTTATAAATTATTCTTCAAAGTGAGGAGCCATTTAAAAAAATACAAACGTGTATAGCTGTATGAACTTTACCTTAACACATTCTTCTCTAACTAGCAAGAGGATTTCTGTAGCTTGGAAACCAGAGATAAAATTAATATATTGGTTGATACCCACAACAGACTCTCAGGTGTCATCATTGAGAATTATTTTCAGTAGTTCATGGCTCATTTCATTAAAATTAAAATTAGTGTTGTGGCACCCAAGGATAATTTTCCAGCTGTCTCTGCAGAGAATAATATAAGCTTGGTGAGTTTAATGAATGGTAGTTTACTGCCAGTCAGTGTCAATGCAGTGAATGAGTTTGTATTTAACAGGAACTGGAATCACAACCTTACCACTGTGTCCTTATTAATATGAAATCCTTATATAGCCATGTTAGCTGATAAATTATACCCAGCATCTCAAATTACCTTATCAAAGAAAATGATTCCTAATGATCAAGGAGGGGCTGAGGGAGGTGCCAGAGGAAAATCAGGGCCAAATTAGTTGGGATGAAAATGAACCCTCTGCAGATTGGCATCTCAGATCTGAGCTAGTTAGTAGAAAATGTTTAGCCAGAGTTAGCAAAAAGTGAAGGAAGCATGGTAAAGATGCTTTATTAAATTGTAACTAGAACATAAAGGGGGATAAAGGTATCTAAGGATGGGTGAGCTAGACTACAATATCTAAAGATGAGCAACTAATGAGATCACAAAAAACTTGGATAGTAGATTCCCAAACACATACAATCATGCATACCCAAAATTTAGAGGGCTAAATTATTCAGGAATTTCAAAGAAATCCTATAGGAGAAACCTCTTGTTAGTGTGCCCCTGATATAGCAGTCCTGTGCCTGTTGCTCTTCAATCCTTACAAATATTTTCTACTCTGAGGCAGAGAGATCAGTCTTCACAGGCTGTCCCTTACATTCCTCATCATTTATGGCTTCCAGCAGGCTTTAACCAAGAGGGAGACTGTAAGACAAACAGAAAAAAGTCAAAGCAATTCCCTGACTCTCTGTCTTATGTAGTCCCTCCAGCAAAGACTTTGCCTCTTGCATGGTTCCAGGTATGCTGGATGGACAATGTGAAGTGAACCTAATTTGCAGAATCCAATAACACTGCCTTCTTCCTTTGATCCTCCAGAAAGATCAGTGGCAGTTTTCTAGAACTTATCGGCTAGAGTACTTATTGTCCTCTGTTTGACTAGTCATAATAACCAACTCCTTATATGAAATATACTTTCTTTTCAAATACTTAGGACAATTTCTGTTTTCCTGTTAAGCTTTGGGTGATACAAAAAAAATGAAAGATGAAGATGTCAAAGCCAAGATATCCCAGACCCTATATGGCAGCCCCATAACCTCTCTTCCCAAAGAATAGGAGGAGAAATTTATTCTGAGAAAGATCATGCAGAGTCAACTCCCAGGTTTCCATAAATTCACAGCATTAGCCTTTAACAAACAAACAAGGAATTGAAAAAAATTATGAGCAATACCCTTGCCAGGCAAGTCCCTAGAGGAAGAGAACCACTGTCAAATCAAAGCCCTACCTCTTACCTAGAGTGTCAGAAAGTTAAAGGGCTAGACAAATCTCTCCCCATTTTAATGAAAACATAAGCATTTACATAATTTCAGAGAATCTGAAGGAAACAAACAGTATGGCATTGGGGAGAAGAAAACCATAGAATTTCACCAAGCCTAAGATCACTTCAACCAAAGAGCAAAACCTTCTTAAAGAAAATATTTAGTTAGCATGTTCTCTGTGTTCAGCCAAAAACAGGTGGACAAATCTGCATTTAGACGGGACCTAAGGATCAAGTTTCCACGGGAGACCTTGCAAGAGACAAAGAAATGCTCTCCAGTTTCTGCTCCAGAGAATGCTAAAATCGGAAATAATTCCGTCACCTGCATGGAAGCAATGGAATAGCAGCCACACACCCTCATCCGTGGAAGAGCAGTCAAATAATAAGATTTAAATATAAGCAAAAATCCTGACATTAACAACATGTCTGCTGGCTCACTGCTGCCTCTCAGGAATCATTACCATATTGCTTTCCATAATCTCCTTAAAGTGAAATTAAAAGTCACCACTGCTCTTCATCTCCCTGCCTATTTCCTCAATGGAATGAAATCATTCTTCCTTCTGCTGCAAACGAGCTACCTACTTCAAAAATCCCCTTCGACACTCATTGGCACTTTTGAGAAAGAAAGTCCTCTCTAGCCACCTTAATTAATCCAAGATGCCAGGAGAGTCTTCCCTCTCCACGCCTTGAGCATAAGCAGAAGTATTTAAATCCTGGTACTTTTGAATTAACCACTACACAGGCAGCTTTAAGTCAGCTTGTGCAAATCTTTCATACCTACACACTTAAGGGATCTCTCCTATAATGTTTCAAAGAAGATCTACATTAGCACACAATGCCTCTGGGAGAGGACATAGGAGTCGAATTGGAGCTGTGAAATTGGGGGTGTGAAGTAGGAAAGCTCACCAGTAAGCACTCACACTTCATTCTCTGCTTCCCTGGGATTCTCCAAGGCTCATAATACTCCACATAGCTAACACCTGAACCTGAACCCCAGTTCAACACCAAGAGATCACAGCATCAACTGCATTAATGCCATCTTAGTTGTGAAAGATTTTGCATTTCAGAAACTACTAAGAATTGCTTTAAAGGTAAAGCAATGTCTCTTGAAAGTAAGACATTCAAAGGGAATATAAAGTAAAATTCAAGACTGATTCAAGACTGATAAAGAGCCACAGTCACTTGTATTTATGTCAGTCTTCAATACCAACACCATCATCACCCCCTCCACCACCACCAAAAGCCCTATACAGTAGTGTCCAAGAACCATATTTTGAAGATAGAGGTCCTACTACATGCTATGGAACTAGAGTGGTTACTCCTCTCTATTTTCATTTCCTATCAGTAAAAGACAGTATAATTATTAAAGTACCTACAGCATGACTATTATAAAGATTTAATGGGTAAGTTTTCATGTAATTTGTAATTTGCACAAGTAAAACTTGCTTTCTGAATGTTTCCTAAAGAGCAAACCTTACTTTCTAGGACCATATCACCTAAATGCGCTGAATCACTTCTATATACCAAACAGTGATTTCCTGTAATAGCAAATTTAAGGATAAAAAATATAGATTGGGGGCCAGAAATATAGCACAGTAGTAGGGCATTTGTCTTGTATGTGGCAGACCCAAGACAGGCCTGGGTCTGATCTCCAGCATTCCATATGGTCTCCTGAACCAGCCAGGAGTGATTTCTGAGCTCAGAACCAGGAGTAACCCCTAAGCACTGCTGGGTGGGGAGAGAGAGAGAGAGAGAGAGAGAGAGAGAGAGAGAGAGAGATCTCATATGTGGGATATAAATGAACATAGTAAAAGGATAACAAATAAACAGAAAATGTCAAGACTCAACCAAGTATCTCACATCCCTTTACCAAGCACTTCTCAAGTTTCACTGTGCAGTTGAAAAATCACCAGAAGGATTGATCTTGCTATATTGTAGCTCATGATTTCATAGCACCGGGCTAGAGCTTGGAGCCTTGCATTTAAAAGACATTCCCAAGTAGTGCCAATATTTCTATTGAATAGGCCACACTTAAGGTAGCCAGAATCCTATGCATGCAAAACTCTACTGTGCACATGTACATGCACACAAACATATGCGAACACACATAGTCAGTACCTGTCTCTCATCAGGCTGTCTTTGACTACAAGAACAAGGTACAGAGCATGAGAATTCATGCAGCTTTTAATCAGTGCTGAATGATACTAGGATATGAATTACTCAGTGATCTCATCCTTGATCAGGACAACTCTGAGCTGTGATCAATTCTATCTCAGCAGTTTTTTTTCCTTCCTTCTTTTTTTTTTTATTGGTGCAGGCTACATGCAGCAGTGCTCAAGATTTACTCCTGACTCTGCACTCAGAGATCATTCCCGGAAATATTCAAAGAACCATGTGTGATGCAAGGGATCAAAACTGCATTGGCCACATCTTAAGACATGTTCCTTACAACCTGTACTATCTCTCTAACACTCTTTTTTTAAAAAATTTTCAAACCAGAATTTAGCCAAAGTTAACCTCTAATCTCTTGCTTAGTTTTCTTCTTTATACCTTCCAATTTTCCACTAGTCTCTGAGTTGTTCACTATTATTTTAATCATTCAACAAATGACTACTAATCCCCATCATTAATAATATGTGGGATCCTAAAACTGTGACCCACATGCTATGAATACAGCAGAAATAGTCAGTCATTGGGTCAGTCGTGTCTTGGAGACTATGATCAGAGAACCAAAGTAAAAAATTAGACTTTGGGGAGAAAAAAAGTAGCAGCAAACCATCACATTGACATGACATCACTTTCTCCTAGGAGGATGAGAATATAAATGTAGATTATGTCCAATTATAGATTAGGGCTCAGGAATGGATTTTTCATAGCCATCTCATCTTCCTTTGACTCCCATACCCCCACACTTCCTCTTTCAAGTTCAATGCATATCATACTTTCTCTTATTTCCCTTTATATCGACATTATCATTTTTAAATTTATTAGGTTAGGTGTTTACAATCGTGTTTTTTTTTTTTGTTTCTTGGGTCACACCTGGCAGTACTCCTGGGGTTACTCCTGGCTCTGTGAAATTGCTCCCTGGCAGGCTCAGGGGACCATATGGGATGCTCGGGATTCGAACCACAGTCCATCTGCATAAAAAGGCAAACACCCTACCTCCAATCGCTATCTCTCCAGCCCACAATCGTGTTTTTATTGGTGGTCTTAGAGGGCATACTGACCACCAGATCAGTATGAGGGATGCCTGGTATGTAACGCAGCAGCATGGACACTTGTCTGACATGTTAGAGAGAGGGAGAGAGGAAAAAGGAAATAAAGGTTGTAGGACAGGAGGGGAAAAAAGGGTTAGAGGCAGAAGGAAAGGAGAGAGGGACAGAGGGAGAAAGAAAAGAAAAGAGAAAGAAAGGGAGAATGGAGAAAGAAAGAAAAGAAAGAAAGAAAGAAGGAAGGAAGGAAGGAAGGAAGGAAGGAAGGAAGGAAGGAAGGAAGGAAGGAAGGAAGGAAGGAAGGAAGGAAGGAAGGAAGGAAGGAAGGAAGGAAGGAAGGAAGGAAGGAAGGAAGGAAGGAAGGAAGGAAGGAAGGAAGGAAGGAAGGAAGGAAGGAAGGAAGGAAGAGGGGGGGAAAGAGAAAGGAAAAGAACGAAAAAAATTTTATTTCACTTGGGAAACATGCACAGCCCTGCACTTTTCATTCTCTTAGAAAATTTTTCCAACTGGAGTTTTACAAACATTGCAAGACCAGCTTTGGTTAGAAAATCATTACTTCCAATGCTCCCCATCCTGCCTCTCTGGGGCTTCTGACAGTAGGTTTCCTATGGCAACTGAATGTGTGCAGCTGTCTGCAGCTAACAAAATCTGAAGCCAGGTTGATTTAACCTGCCCCTGGCCTGCCCTCTCTGGTGGAAAGCCTCACCTCACCAAGAGCTGCAGGTGCAAATGGCTTTTCATGGCCTCAAACCAGTGAAGAAAACTCCATAAAAGTGATTCAGGAGAAGTCATAGTTACAAGACGGTACATGCTGGAACCCCTTACTCCAGCTTCCCTGCCTCTCTAGGGAAAAGAGTTAGTGATCTTATGGTCAATTAACTGCAAAAGCCACTCAGGTTCTCTCTGCTAAGCCAGAGCTGCCAACAGCTGGTTGAGTCCTCTATCCCAAAATCTAAGTTCGGGGAGCATCATCACTTAGGTAACACCACCATCTTGATTAAAAGAAATCAAGGTAGAGTCTTATGAACATTTATCAGGAGACCTGATTTGTATTGTGAATACCTCAAAAATAAACAGGTTTTTTTTTTAATACAAACACTCTCAAAACTCGTGACCAGGGTAAGAAAATAAAATCTCTCCAGAACCCTTTACATTATGAACCAGAGAGTCATGGATTTTTAATCATGTACAATAGAGCAGGACCTTTGACACTTGAAACAAATTCTAGAAAACATCCCATCTAAAATGTCAAGCTGCTTTTTTTTTCTCTTCATGTCCCATTTCTCCCCACATTAACATTAGGGGGCAGATGACATCACTTCCTCTAGGAGGATGAGAGTATAAATGTAGATTATGTTGATTACAGATTAGGGCTCAGGGATGGATTTCTCATAGCCATCTCCTCTTCCTTGACCTCTCATACCCCACACTTCCTCTTTCAAGTCAATGCATATCATACTTTTCCTATTTTACTTTATATCTACATTAATCATTTTATAATTTATTTGACTTTAGGTTAGGTGTTTACAATAGTGTTTTTATTGGTGGTCTTAGAGGGCATACTGACCGCAACATCACCCACCTCTAACATGTCCAAATACCCCCCAACTACTTATTCCTGCTGGTGTCACCTTCAGTCCACCTCATTATCTCCTCTCCTACTCCCTACCTAAGCTGGTCTCAGTTCTGTGCCCAGAGCTTGAGATCAATTGATAGTGTCTGTTGATTATTTTTAAAAATCTTTTTTTCTCCTGAATATGCTGTGTTCATAGTGTGTGAGTCATTTTTAGGCACCACATACATTATTAGTATTGGAAATTAGTTGAGATTTGTTCAATGGTTGAATTAATACTGAATGACACTGAGAATAATGAATGATGCTGTTTCCTTTTATGCCACAGATCAGTGATATCATCCAGTGCTTGTTCTTTTTCTCTCTGTGTTACTTCATTCAAAATGATACCCTCCAGTTTTATCCAGGTTGTAGCAAATTTTATGATGGCATCATTTTTATGGCTGCATAGTATTCTGTATTTTGTTTTCATTTTCATTTTCCTGATGATAAACAAAGAAGAACACTTTTTCATCTGCTTGTTGGCCAATGAACGTCCTCTTCATGGAAGTGTTTGCTTGTCACCTCTCCCTAATTTTGATGAATTTTCTGTAGTTTTTTTTTAATCTTTTTTCTTCTTGTCCTTTGTTTTCTCCTCATTGTAAATACATTCACTTTTTCTCCCCTCAGATGCCCTCAGAAGCCTACCTGTTCCACAGGAAGCCTAAGAAGTTCCTGGCATTACACTTTCAACTACTCCCAGAACAGTTATCAGAAACCAGATAAGTGTGTTGTAAATAATTTGAACAAATTCATCTCTAAAATTATTTTCTATAAGACAAAAGGCTTTTTAACTTGAATGATACACATTTTGTTTCCTTTCAACTTCAACTCTGTGGCCATTGCTTGTTCCACACAAGCTCATTTCAAGGACCATTGGGTGTAATCTCTCCAGGCAGCTCATAATGAGCAGTGTCATCAGGGATGTGTGTTCTAACAACGCCCTTCTGAATTCACAGTAATACCCCAGGCAGTTACTTAAAAGTCTCTAGTCACTTAAATTTTCTTAACACTAAAATGAAAAATTTTTTGATATATTTAAAGATAGCTCCCTATGATAAATCAAACACCAATACTACATACATGTGTGCATGTACATATAAAAGATAAAGCACTTTGCTTAATAATGAATAAATAGAAAATAAAATAGAAAATTGTTAGAGAGTTGCATTAATATAAACACCTTTGAGGTTACATATTTTAATCACAATCACATTATAAATATTTAATTTGCACATATCAGAAAATCGGGAATGAAAGTCATAACCCCAGGAAAGACATTTAGTGCTTTTAAATGCTGAACATTTGAATAATAATGTTGAGGGTCTGAAAAAGGAGTGAAATGCACCTAAGAGGAAAATTCAGAGACTTCAAAATGTCTTCTTAGAATAATAAATAAGTAAATACAATAGCGAGAAGGCACTGTGTAACTTAAAAATGGGGGAAGGGACAAAGATTTTAAAACTAATGGACTGAGGTCTTTTCTCCAGAAACATCATTTCTGTATCATTTAATCAGACTTGAGCTTTCTTAAATTGCCTTTGAAACAAGTTCATAAACAATGTGTGCCTGTCCTATTATGCATTTCTTATAAATAAAATGTACTCTGAGATTTGTCCTTCAATAAACATAAAGGAAGCACCAGTGGTTACTACAGAATTTATTTAGAATAGCAATACAAGATAAAAAGCCTTCTTAAAGGTTTTGGAAGGCAGAGAAAAGTACTATCTGCTCAAAAATGTTAACCACTTGGGTCTGCATTATACAGTAACAGGGTCTCTTCTGGACTTAATCCCTTGTTGACAAAAATTCTATTAAAAAATGAGCAACAAGATTTCTATTTTCAGTATCAAATAATATTTATTAAATAGTAACACAATCAACATTTCATTATACACTGTGGTAACTTTTATATTTTAGACATAGTGAATAATGTGATGAACACAAGAATATAACTACTCTACATTTCCTTAAAATATCATGCGATGGTACAGCATGTAAGGCACTTGCATGGGCTCCTCCAGGTGAGTTCAGAGTAAGAAATAAACCTGAATGTGAAACCAAAGCAAAATAATACTAATTTTATTTACTATTAATACATGCTCAGACATGGGCTTGCTAGGTCCTATAGTAGTTTTATTATAATTTTTAAAACTTCCACAATATTTTATAATTACTATGCCAACATAGATGAATCTGGAGGGCATATGCTAAGACACAGAAAGAAAAGTACTACATGATCACTGTATTGTGATTTTAAAAAGCAGACTGAGAGATCTAGAAAGCATAGTTATCAGGGTACAGGATTTGGGAAAGGTGAGAAAATAATATGGCCAGAGAAATAATACAGCAGTAGAATGCTTGCCTTGCATGCTGCTAGCCCAGTCTGATTCCCAGCACCTGAGCCCAGGAATGATACCTGAATATAGACCCGTAAGTAAACCCTGAACATCACCAGGTGTGACCAGGATAAAAGAAAAAAGAAAATTAAGATATTGGTCAAGAAAACACATTTTAAATTATCAGATTAAAAAATTCTAAGAATCAAGTTTTGTCCCCCTCCCCCCATTTTAGTGTTGCTGTTGTTGCAATGAGTGAGGATGGCATGCACTCACACACCCAGCTGTGACATCTGCATAATTTGACTGTAATGCTTGCCTAGGGATGTATGTCAGGCTGCAATGCCTCCACATATGCTTTGTAGTGGATCTGATTCTTAATTGAGGCATTCAAGTATGGTGGTACTCTGCAGGGATTGCTGTGATGATCACATACATAATTTCCAGAAGATGCACTATGGCTATTGTACTCACAAATCTCTTTAGTTGAGGCGCTTTCCAGTTTTGCACCCTGTAACTTTTTTGGTGGTTCTTGAACACTAATAATTGTATCACTTTCAGAAAACACTGAATTTACTTTTTCAAAATTGCAGAGAGCAAAGCAACAGGATTGTGTTTGGTGCATGTGAGCACCATGACTTGAAATTACTATATTATATTTTCAAAGTATAAGCCCTTGTCTAGTCCTCCAGTCTCCCAAAATCTAATACATAACATGAAAACTATAGCTAATGATGCCACATCACACATTTGGTTGGAGTAGATCTTAAATGTATTCTATGTACAAACACAATTGGTAACAATGTAAGATGATTCATTAACTTAGTTGCATGAGCATTTACATTTTTCTACATATAATACATGTAATATGAACAAGATATTCATTGATGCTTTCCAAAATAAAAATATCAGAATAAAATAAACTGTAAAATATGAGTTATATATTAAACTATTAGTACCCATTACTACATTAAAAGGAAGCCAAATCTCCAAAAAAAAAGTACTCAATTAACACACTTGACAGAAAGGACTAGGAAATCTTAAATTAAAGAGGAAAGGCTCAAAAGTATTTCAAATAACAGAGAAGGTAAAGAGGCTGTGATCTGGAAACAAGGATGCTACTTGAAGTACTGAAACTTTTTGAAAGGAGTCATCATATTAAAGGAAAAGAGAAAAAAGAGGGAAAGGAGACATCATACTCACATCTATTTTATAATTTTTACTTTTGGGGGACCAAATCTGATCGTCTGGTCAGGGACAACTTTTGGTTCTGTGCTCAGAGTAAATCCTGGTAATGCTCAGTGGATCACATGTGATAATGAGACTGAAATAAGTGTGACAACATATAAGATAAAGATAAGCTGCTCAGAGGATAATAATTTTTACATTAGGCATTTATTTCTCAAAGGCAACTGAAAAAACAAGCCCCTTCATTTTTAAGAACATACAATTTTGAAGTAAGTGGATACCTTAAATTCATTGAGATAAACTTAAAATAAAACTGAGGTCAAATGTTAGTAATATGTCAACTGAAGGAAACCTCATCTATTTGCTCTCACTTTGATTCCCAGGTGTCAAGTAAACAACATTGAACTACTGATGCTCAATATATTACTGGAAAAAAAAAAGGCTCAGCTTTTCAGAGCAAGAAATAATTACTCAGCAGTTTGAGAAGTGGAGTTCACTTTTGTCAAAACTGCTGTAGGTTATGACCTGTTCTATTTCTGAAAGAACTGAAAATACAGAGGGAATTGAGGTATGAAATTGAGAGACTAGATCACTGCAGAGTTTGTTGAAACTCTAAGCCTAGTTAAATGTTGACTAGAAATGTGCACGAAACACCTAAAATAGGTGAAAGCAAGGGTCAGAAATTTCCCAAAGGGAGAGAGTGGTGAGGAAGCTCACAGCCTATTTGCCACACTTCCTTTTAGATACAGAGTCCCTGATTGCAGTTTCATTGCCCAGCAATTTTAGTTTCTTCTATATTAAGCAGGCACCAAACCATTCCAAGCCAACTCTGAGATATGTGAAATGTTCTAACAATTTTAAATTGCTCTTCTCCACTCATGAAATGACTCCCAATCAACTTTCTATTCCAGAGCATATTAAGATGGCAGAAATTTTGGAATATTAAATCATTATGAATCATGCATGGTAATTTAAAACTATTGCAGACTAATGTTTAGTTGAGAACGGAACTCTAATTGCAAAACTGATGGAAAAGTTAGTTGAGCTTTATGCTCCAGGACATATTGAAAGAAACTGTGCCTAAAGGCCTTATTCAGTTACCTATTTTTGTTCTGTATTCATTTACTATTGAGAGAGCAAAACTCACACCCTTAAACCTCTCAGAGATTATTAACCTACCTAAAAGAGACATAACTAGACATAACCTATGTAGAAATAAGAGTGTCTGGAGGACAAGAATGTACATTCTAGGTGACCACATTATATGCAAAGGAGACTGAAATTGATGAAGGAGAATTTAATAAAATTCAAAGCTCAGGAGGCACTCCCAAACTCATAAAGATAAATGAAGAAATATGTAATCAAATAATCAGAATTGCATATACTTTGGGGTCCCATTATCCATTTATCAAAACAGTGTTGAAAAGCATGGTGGTTGCAACAGGGGAGATATTGGTCATGGAAATATTTTGGTAGATGCCACTGTAACTTTGGTGATCAATACAAAGAGTCCTAAACACAAATATTAAGCTATGTTCCCCAAAAACACTCTGCAGAAATATACACACTCTACAGAAATATAAACCAATGATAAATTTAGAGAAAACAAAAGAATAAATCTGAGATGATAGCTCAAGAATTAAGAAAACCAAACCACACTGGCTATACACTTAATACTTGAACTACCTTTCTGAGAGAAACTATATGTTACATTCTTTTAGCTTTCAAAATAGAATGTTAAGAACCCAGAAAGCTAGCTGGGCAGTCTTCAGTGGAGACTGTGCTTGGAAGCCCTTGTTTATAAGCTATTTCCTCATTGTATTCTAAAAATGAACCTATGTGACAATTTATGTTCCTGCAATATGAGTATGTGTATTCATGTTTGTTCTTTAATTGCATACACACACCATTTCCCTTTATGAATATTGATGTTGTTTCCTGGGAAACTCCTAAAGACTTTACTACTGTAACATCACTATGTCTACTTGGCATAAAGCCAAACACTTCAACCTACCCCTTCACAGTTGTTCCCCAGAACCTGTGCTGGCCAAATTTCATTTTCTATTTAGAAGCTATTTTCTTACTACTTCTACTAGTGTTATTCTATTCTTTTATTTTATTATTTTCTATTGTTACTATGGTTGTAAAATAACCAACATATTTGACTCAAGTCAACGAATAGAGCCTGAGATGGATCAAAATAAATGATTCATAACTAAGTCCAGCAACAATTGAAGTGTCATTAATACTGTGAAAGCTGGGGTGAGGAGGGGAACTAAATGGAACCATGCAATGAGAAAACTTAGGCTTACACCAAGAAAAGCAGCTAGGACTGACCCAAAATTGTACTCACAAACTGTGTTTATATGCCTGATATTCCAAAGCATGTGAAAAAATACCAAGAAAAACAATCTATGGAGTATTTATCATCTAGGGTGTGTGGTCTAAAATTATTTATTTTTAAATTCAAAATAAATTTAGCAGGAGAAGTTTGTAAACACATAACACTGAAGGATAGACTACATTAGATTCTGTCCCAAAGTTTTGGAGGACCACTAATTGTCTTTACTTAACAATAAAGGAACTTAATTATAACACTGACCACAATCATAAATAAAGTTGAACCCATTAGAGTTACCTTCTTTATATAAGCAAGGCTCAGGTAAACAACTATTATTTTCACATGGTCTATTTCCAGCCACTTCAAATTACATACTAACTTAATTACATACTAACCTCTCCAAATTGCATACTAACTTAAAACCAAACGCAGTTAGCATGTCCTGGGGCCACAGAATCTTATTCTCATGGGCTTTTTCAATGTCTGCATGGATTCTCATTCTACCACCCGAATAGTTCTGAGTTTTAATGGCCATAGAAGTCTAACAGAGGAATCACTGCAGGACAAGCACTATTCATCTGCAACACTACACAATTACTGTTCATTGAAAGTTTACAAAGTATAATCATATTGTCATCTACAGTTAATGCCATAAAGTCTGAAAATTATTACTATAATTTCTGTATATGTAATGGCTATAAACAATCTAATCCCATCAAAAATGGGGAGAAAAAATAGACAGGCAATTTGACAAAAAAAGAAATACAAATGGCCAAAAGGCACAAGAAAGAATGCTCCACATCACTAATCAATCATCAGGGAGGTGCAAATCAAAGCAAATATGAGTACCACCTTACACCACAGAGATTGGCACACATCACAATGAATAAGAACAAGCAGTGCTGGTGGAGATGTGGAGAGAAAGGAACTCTTATCCACTACTGGTGGGAATGCCATCTAGTCCAACCTTTATGGAAAGCAATATGGAGATTCCTCCAAAAACTGGAAATTGAGCTCCCATATTATCCAGCTATACCACTCCTAAGGATATACCCTAGGAACACAAAAATACAATACAAAAATCCCTTCTTTACACATATATTCATTGCAGCACTATTTACCATAGCAAGACTCTGGAAACAACCAAGATGCCCTTCAACAGATGAATGGCTAAAGAAACTGAGGTACATATACACAATAAATATTATGCAGCCGTCAGGAGAGATGAAGTCAATGAAATTTTCCTATACATGGATGTACATGGAATTTATTATGATGAGTGAAGTAAGTCAGAGGGAGAAAGAAAGATGCAAAATAATCTCGCTCATCTATGGGTTTTAAGAAAAATGAAAGACATTCTTGCAATAATTTTTAGAGACAAAAGAGAGAAGGGCTGGTAGTTCCAGCTCACTTCATGAAGCTCACCACAAAGAGTGATGAGTGTAGTTAGAGAAATAACTACATTGAGAACTATCCTAACAATGAGAAAGAACGAGTAGAAATAGAAAACCTGTCTAGAGTAGAGGTGGGGTGGGGTGGGAAGGAGGGAGATTTGGGACATTGGTGATAGAAATGTTGCACTGGTGAAGGTGGGTGTTCTTTACATGACTGAAA
Organism: Suncus etruscus; assembly: GCF_024139225.1. Taxonomy (NCBI): domain Eukaryota; kingdom Metazoa; phylum Chordata; class Mammalia; order Eulipotyphla; family Soricidae; genus Suncus; species Suncus etruscus. The sequence continues at coordinate 41,267,530 of NC_064849.1, read as the reverse complement.
CCCAACCATAATCATGTTTGTAATCAGGTGTTTAAATAAAGATATTTAAAAAATATTCTTGGGAATGTTAAAAAAAAAAAGAAATAGCTAACTAGTTACCCAATATTTATGAAGATGGTTCAAACAATACTATGTAAGAAACAAAATCATCCTTAAAAATGCTCATTTTAGAAGCCAGAGTGATAGCACAGTGGTAGGGTGTTTGCCTTGCACGCAGCTGACCCATGATGAACCTGAATTCAATTCCTGGCATTTCATATAATCCCCCAAGCTAGGAGCAATTTCTGAGCACAGAGCCAGCCAGGAGTAACCCCTGAGCATCACCAGGTGTGGCCCAAAAACCAAAAAAAAAAAAAAAAAATGCTCATTCTTGGTCAAGAGCGATTACACAGGGGTTTGGATAACATGAGCTCTTTGAAATGTGAGCTTCTTACGTGAAGGAGAACAAACTGGAGAAAATAAAACAAAACTGTCATGTAATCAAGTTCGTTTCTATTTCTGGTCTCTTAGACATGGGAAACAGACACTTTGGAAATCAAACACTAAAAATAAGAAAGTAAGCATTTTTATCCAACTTTTGAACCTTACATTAGTTTTGGGTCTGTGTGACCAGATAGGAGTAATATGAGATTCCTTAAAACTGCTCTTGGGTTCCATGAACAACCAAGGAGATATATGAAGAGAAATTTTTATTCTAACATTGTCATAGGAAACCATAGACACTTCATGGTAATTCACAAGGGACAAATGAGCTCACTTTGAATCAAGGAAATTTAAATCCTTATGACTGATTGCAACATGCAGAACTGTTAGAAGGAAATCTCAGAGTATCTGTTAACCTAAGTGCTTTCCCTGGTGAACACATTCAGCTCTATTCAAGCAGAACTCAACAGTGGAAGTGCTGTGAGCTTTCCACCGCTGGTGGTGCTGAATATGAATTCTGTCTGCCAATACAGAAAACTTTGAAAGAGATACTAAATAGTAAGCAACAGTTTTTCTTCTCCCACAGAGGATCACACAGGAGGAGGCATTTCAGAGACTTGCATTACCACCACAACTGAGCTTCTACCACTAAGAACAAGTGTGTCGATAAATCACCAAGCAGGACCCTCAAGTACCACTCCCACAGTATAGATTGTCCCTATATGTAACAATTTTAGGTTAAGAATAAAAAAAGAGAGAAATTTTTCTCTGAAAGATGTTTTTCAGCCCTCCTTATTATCCTAATTGTCTTGTAAAATCCAAAATAAAATGGAGGACTATTGGTCTTTAATGCATTTATCATAGTTCTTTGAGAAATTAACTGAAGGAAAAGGACAATTTTACATTTAGTACTTTTATGAAGATGTTAGGACTGAGTGATAGCAGAGTGGTAGGGCATTTGCAAGGCAGGAGAGACCTACGTTCCATTTCCGGTATCCCATATGGTCTTCTGAGTCTGCCAGGAGCGATTTCTAAGCACAGAGCCAGGAGTAACCCCTGAGTGCCATCAGATGTGGCCAAACACAAAACAAAAAAATGTTATTTTATGAAGATGAGAAACACAGAAGTTTGAGTAGTATATACTTTTTAAAATATACCTCAAACTTCTGACCCTTTATTTCCCAGTATTTGACATTATCTGAAAAAAAATATATTTCAGATAATAAAATGTGGTTAACAGAACATTGTTCTTGTAACTGCTCTGACCTCATCCTGTAAATTAAGACTAGTAGCATACTCTTCACTACTTGTTGAAGAGATGAAATTAAATTATTTTTAAAATATGTGGTAGTCAGAGATAGTACAATAGGTAGGGCACTTGCCTTGTACATGGTTGATCTGAGTTTAGTCCCTAGAACCTCATATGGTCCCTAAGCCCAGAAGTAAGCCCTGAGCACTGCCAAGTGTGAAATACTCAGAAAAAGTTTTAATTTAAAAAAATACATCCTGAGGCTGGAGAGATAGCATGAAGGCAGTGTGTTCGCCTTGCATGCAGAAGGAAGGTGGTTCAAATCCCGGCATTTTATATTGTCCCCCGAGCCTGCCAGGAGAGATTTCTGAGCATAGAGCCAGAGTAACCCCTGAGCATTGCCAGGTGTGACCCAACCCCCCCAAAAAAGTAAATAAATAAATACATCCTAAGTTTCTGGTATGTTGGTTGGTAGCATATTTATATGCTTCTTAAGTAAAATAAAGCATATAAGGAACTCATTTATCCTGAATCCAATTCAGGAAAATGAATTCTATCAAATACACATACACATTATATAAATTCAATTATATGTATCATTATTAAATACCTATTAAACATGTTGTGATTATATTTGTGTGCATGCATCCTTTATAAAGACAAAACTTATTTATTCAGGTCCTTATGCATTCTGATTAACATTTTTTATTGACTACTCAGTAATTGTTTAACTTTAATTGCATTTCTTACCACTGACCTTGAAGTAGAAAGACTATACAGTAGTAAAGCAATATTGGAGTGGCCTTCAGTTTTATTGCTCAACAGCTAAAAATTTCAATGGATCTGAACACCACTGAATCTTCTTATCTCCAGCTTCCTTAAGCATATTGTTAGCATTTTTAAGAGTCGTTTAATGTATCCGGTCTATCTTTCCCCAGTAATGTTTTGTTACTGTCCACTCAACTATGCTTGAAGGCTAATAGTAGAAAATATCACAGAGGTTATAATGGATTTTCTGATTGCCCACAAGTCAACGACCAAAAAGAAGTGAAGGTGATAATTGAAAAAAAGGAAAGGACAAACGAAAAATAAAGGGCCTTATTCTCTTCTCTCACATATGACACAGTTAAACACTATCTTTATATTTCTGAATACTTTATATTCTGAACAAACTCCCTAAGACTCAGAAAAAAAAACAATTTTTCTATAAATTTTCATGTGTAATTTTTAATTTATTTTTAATGTTTACAAGGGAACTATATAAGATATTCTCTGAACTTTAGATATCAAATAATATTTCCAAAACAAATGCATATTTTTCTAAGAAAAAATGTATATCCTGATAAGTTGTAGAAATAGGCCATTATCTTGTGACTACCTATTTTACAGTTCTATCTATTGCTTGTAAAGTGCCATCGCTCGATGGTTCTACCTTTCCATTCTGTTTTCTATGCATAATTCTAAGTTGACATAGAGGCATAAAGACATGGCATTAAATAAATTATTCAGACTAGAAAGAGCTCTCCTGCTATTTGTGCATTTATAATCAAATGTATAGCTCCTGAGCCCCACATTCAAAGTTATTAATATACAGTAGGTGTGAGGCAACACATCACACACAATACATAGCTATTTCATTGATATGCATTACTAGAATCCAGATCAAAGAATTTGATCCAGACATAATTTCACAGGGAAAAAAGTAGGTAGTTGGGGTCTTTGATGCAGACAATCAAAGTAGGAGGAAAAAACCTATGGTGTTTGATCATATCTCAAGAGGAAATTAACCATGGCTGTTCCATTAGACATCTTGGGGGAAAATTCTTTTTATAAAAATATATATCCTACGTTTGATGCTAATTTTAGACAGTGTTGTATTTGTATTAAGTTATGACTAAGCTAATTTAGAAAAGAAAGGTAATTCAAATCCCCACCTGGATGAAATTGAACAAACATTGAGAAATAACTCCACCTACTGGTATTGGTGTCCCTTAGCTTAGTTAAAACTAAGAAAACACGGCAAATTGGAGCCCATAAACATTCCAATTTAAAATTTCAGTAATGTCATAGGTCAAAAGACAGTCAAACTATCTTCGGAGCAATAAGATATTGATGTAAGGAAACAATGGGGGATATTTATCTTTGGGGAAAAAGCAAAATAAAAAGCATTTAACAACTTATTTCAATGATTGGTTTAGAGTGATAGTAACCAAAATTAATATTATATAACTAAATTTATGGGGGTTAATAATTGCATTTCTACATGCTCAAACGCTAATTACAGTATCATCTAGCATCTTTTAATTTTTTGTTCTAGAGATGTAACCTTAAATTACCATGTAATACTATCTAGTGACAGTTTCCTGCTTAATATCTATATTGAACAAAACAGTATAACAACAAAGCATTCATTCTGATAGGTTAGTGCCTAAGTGGTATCAGTTCTTAGATATTTTATTTTTAAATACTTAAAATATCACTCTTATCCTGATTTTTTAAATCTGAATTTAAAAGAAAAAACTTAATAAATTTTGAATAATAAATACTTCCTTAAATCTTTCTCTAGCTTACCTTCACCTTCCTATACATCATAAATCAACATTTGGACTAAAGTAGTTCTACAAGGTGGGTTATGCCTCAGGCAAAAGAAAGTATCCTTTACAACATTTACACACACACAAACACATTCACACATGTATGCAAGCACAACAATTTTTCATATATTTCCTTCCCCTGTGACAAAACCTCAACACCTTCATTTAAGAGACTTTATTGAACACTTTGTTCTAGAAATATTAACAATATAGAATAAACTAAAAAACCTAATACCAAATATAAAACCTACATAAACTCAAACTAAAGAAAATTAGTGTCTCAGCTAGTCCTGGCTGCCAAAGAATACCAGAGACTATAAAAAATGTATAATATTTAATGTCTAAAAGAGAATCCAATCCCTTGTTTGTGAATTGCTATGTCATCATAGTATCACAACACAGCAGAGAGTGCAAAGAGAAGTCAAGATCTTCTGTATCTTTTCTAGTAAGGGAGCAATTTTATCACTGTGGCTCCATTCTCAGTATCTTATTCTCCCCCTAAAAGTCCCACCTTCTCACCAGACATACCAGGAAATAACCTTATGGCAGGGGTTTCTCTAGTAATTGTGACTGCCACAACCAATGCACGACACAAGACACTGAGTAGAGATGGATGTTAGTATCAGAAAAGCTCTTTCCTATAGTCTAAGCTTGATCAAGAAATCCATTTAATATACTTGATCCTAGAGGACTTTGCTGCAACTAAAAAACTCTCCTCAGTTTTTTATATATGTTCCTTGCTTGCTCTCACAACTCTGTCCTCTTTTTCCTATCCTTTCTTAAAGCACAGTAGAAAACATTCTCTCAGTTACATTTAATCAGTTATTGGGTGTTTGCCTAGTTACTAGTATATGGAAATCTGCCAGATACCACTGAAAGAATCTAAGAATTACCAAGCATGTTAGACTTTTCCACATTTCCAAGCACTTGTTATATGCTTGATTCTTTGTTATCATCACAATCAATCAAAAAGAACCTCCTATTAGTGAATTTGTTCATGACTGAATCAGCTTGTAACCTTTCAGCAATGTCATCTCAAGTACAAGCACATCTCAAGCATCTAAAACATAAATATAAATACTTTCATGACATCTTTCCTCTCTTATTCAAATTCATTCAACATTCATTTTATCAAAATTGATGCACCCTTATTCCTTATGTCACTTGTTAGCATTATATAGACAAGTTGCTGATAGGTACCTATATAAAATAGAAAAAGAGAGAGTATGCCAGGATATTAAAGCCTCAGGGAGGTCTTGAAGTTGGTATTAAGTCCCCTCAACACTATTGGTGTTGCAAATCAGAGTTCTAGCACTTAAAGAATATGACAAAGGCAAAACATAGTCAGAATATTAAGAAAAAGTATTATTAGGCAAGGAAACAAGTGTAAGGAAATAAGACAGGGAACAGGAAGTGAAACTCTGAGGTGAAAGTAAATGATTATCATCAGCTCTAACTTTATGATCTGTTATCTTCAGATCTCTAAACTATTGCAAGACATGGTCAACATAAAGTTATCCACACTGAAAGGAATGATCAGGTTGACCCATTGTGAATCAGAGACTTAAGAAGCAAAGAGACAAGCAAGTGCCATATGAAATGTGGACTATTTAACCAAACAAACTCAAAGTTTAAGCTCAAATTATGCCACAAACAACTAATCACATTTTCTGTTATAATTACAAACCACTATCAGTAATCTTAGAAAATTTGCAAGTATGATTCAGAGACTAGAAGTGATAGGCAAATATTGTGAATTTTGGAACAAAGTAAAATGTTTTCTCTACATATTTTGGTGTTATATTATGAATAGCAATTGATATAAAAAGTCAAGGAGCTATAGAGATAGTATAGCAGTAGGGTGCTTGTGTTGGACTTGGTTGACCTGGATTTGATCCCTGGCATCCCTGAGCACTGCCAAGAGTAATTCCTGAGTACATATCCAGGAGTAAGCCCTGAGTAACCCAAACTACAAAAAAATAAATTTAAAAATTAACATAAGAAATGGGTCTGATCTTTACATACATTTGTCAAGATTTCTTAAAATTCCACATAGCAAATGAGAAATGTGGAACAATTATAATTGACTATTATATTAATGCCAACCTACATAGAGACTTCAGTATATGTCACATGGGCACATGATTTATACTCTCTCTGGCCTTTTGCTACCACAAAGACAGTTATTTTAGATAAGGTTAGTTTCATTATCCTACTCACACTTATAGCAATGGGGGGGTTCTATGAAACTGAGATTATTCTACTGATTCCAGGAAGAAGCATAACCTAGAATTTCAAAGATACCCAAGAGACAACATTTGTTTTATTGATAATGAATACTACCTATTGCCATTTTTCTAGACAGTTTTGCAAAGAATTCTTTAGGCCTTTATGAGGGGTCTCATTATCGTGATTCCTATTTTAAAATAACTTTGTGTTCATGATTTTCTTCTCTACTATTTTATTCTCCTGGTCCCTTTTTATCCTGAGACTATTCAAATAAACTATCCATATTCAAGCCCTTGGACAATCAAAATAAGATAGTGATTTTCAGGGTCTTATTATGAGTCATAATAAGACTCTTGCCTAATTATAATTTTATCAATATATATATATATTATCAACTCTTTGAAGATAAAAAGGTAAATTACTATGTCTGGCAAAATTGTGTATAGCAAAATGTTGGATGGAATAATTAACATAAAATAATAACACGAAGAATAATAGAAACATAGAAATTTGGAAATAAGTTAAAGCTAAAATCATAAAATATTATTTTAATCAAATTAATCACTAACTCAAAAAACCACAAATTTCTTAAGTACAGATGAAAGAGTCCTGATTAAGATGTGTTCATGTTAAAAGGTTCTTGATCCCAGTGATCTCAAACATAGTGAGAGAGTGTGACTTAGTCCACACTTTCTGGAGTGCTGCATTTTCTAATCTAAGAATGTTCTTGCCAAGCAAAAAAGATATTGTATAGTGGGTATGGCACTTGGGTTCTATCCCACATGGTTCCTTGAGAACTACCAGGATTGATTCCTAAACACAAAGCCCAAAGTAACTCATGAATATCACTGACAATAGGAGAGATATTACTATAGGCAGGTAAGCACTTACCATACATGCAGCTAATGTGGGTTCAATCCTTGGTATATGTGGTTCCCTAAGCACTACCAGGAGTGTTCCCTGAGCACAAAGCCAGGAACAAGCTCTGAACACCACCAGATATAGCCCAAATAATATCCATCACAGTATATTTCTCAAAGTATTTCTTACTATAAAAACTTACAAAACAAGCAAAAGGAACAAGAGAAAAAAATAAAGAGGAGGAGAAGGAAAAGATTCTTCTAACAAAACATTAGAATACTAAGTAAGCCAAAATGGTGAGACAGTTTATCACAGAAAAATGCAAAATACATTTTAGGTCTTCCTATAAGGAATAGTACAGTAGGTTTTCTTGTACTGGAGTGAACTCCTATTCAAACTCAAGAATGACTCAACACCACTTTTCACTACAATCTACAATCTACATATGACAGGAAGTAAATTGAGTGCTTGGGTTTAATAACCCACAGAATGATAATAACTTAATTCCCTTGAGTGCAAGATGACTCATTCAGAGCATTCACATCTAGCATTTTCTCATTTTAGGTTTAGATAAATTGTTATGAAAATTTAAAAAGCTTAAGAAGTGACTGTCACTTAAAGTTAGAATCCTCTCACTTCTATACTACAATAATAACAACTTCTTGTCCATATTCCATATCTGGTTTGTCAAAAAAATTTTGACTTGAGTATTTTAGAATTGCATGGTCCTTCAACTGAGGACCTGCATAATGGCAATCTAAGCAACATCTTATCACTAAGAAACTTTTCTAAAATAAAACTTTGTATCACTATATTAATCCAGCTCATATTTTTAATGAGAATACTGACTTCTTACAAATATTAGGATAAATAATAAGTTATATGACTAGACCATAGGTATATAATAAATCATGTCATTAATATCACATATAATAAGACTAATGATTGTTTTTTGTGATTTTGTGACTTATGTAATAGTACCTTAAGAAAACAAACATCAACTAGAAAATAAACATCACCCACTAATTTGGCATGCCCTCAAAGAGTGTAGTATCTTTGTCAAGAGATATTCCCATATTCCATGAGTTTTCCTGAGTAGAGCTGAGCAGGCAGGTTGGGCAAAGTGGAACAGAGTCAGGGTTCCATGATGGCATTAAATAGAAACTAATAAATTCAGCATTACAGCATAAGGAACTTAACAATCCATGTTTATTTAGCCATATGCACATTCTATATATATTTATAAAATTTGAAATGGCCCAATGAAAGTAATAAACCAAATTTTAATGAATGACATGTGGTCTACCCTAATGTTAGTCTTAAAATATTTTTGCTGAGTTTTTTCAAACTTAGTAAATTTGTATTTTCAGACTTGGTAAATTTTCTTTATATTAAAAAAGATTTGATGACTAAAAGAATTTCCAAAAGTCTTTTAAAATTCTGATGCATTTAATATAATGTTAAATGGCATTTTAAATCCTCATAGGAGATGATTATGTAGCAGAATCTCATTCAACTCACCATGTCAAATATTTCAAAGTATTATAAACTTGGTTTTTTTCTTTTTTTTTTGGGAGGGGGGAGCCACTTCAGTGATTACTCCTAGCTATGCGGTCAGAAATCACTCCTGGCTTGTGGGACCATATGGGACAAACCGCAGTCAGTCCTAGGTCAAGCATGCAAGGCAAATGCCCTACCGCTGCACCACTGCTCTGGCCCCTAAATTTTATTTTTTATTTATTACTCATAATATACTTGCTGTTAATAAAAAATTTCACTATTCATTATTCAATGTTCTAAAATCAAACCTACCAATGTCAGTATCTCTATAACAATTACCTCTCCTCATCTAGCCTCATTAGTAAATTTATTTTTAATATTCTTATTATAGTTTGGTTTCCATTCTTATTTTATAGTTGACTCTTATGGTTTTGATGAACATAATTAACTCAGATATTTTCTGTTAGAGATGCCTTTGACCTATGGAAAATATCCAAGAATGCATTTATTTAACATGTAAATAAGGATGTGAGAAGATTTCTTTTATAGAGTTTGCAAAGCAGCTTATTTTGGCAGTAGATTCTATCCAAGTTACAATTATGCACAGTTTTAGACATGATCTACATGTCCAAGGACACATGTAGACCTTATGCTTATACTAATCGGATGGACATAATAAAAATAATTCCAGCATATGTAGGTTCATTGAGAGAGCCAATTAGGACATCAGGATAAAAGTAGTTTTCTAATCTCAACCACCCTTAACTTCCTGCCTCTGAGCTCAGGAATCACTCTGGGCAGTACTCAGAGGACCATATGTGGCTCCAGAGATAAAACCAGGGTAAGCTCTATGCAAGGCAACTGTTGTCTATCTCCAACCATTCAACTGTCTTAATTTAATTGTTCAATTGAGTTTGAATTTTATCTTCAATACAAAGTAACCATTTATGTATATAAGCATTTGCTGCTTTCTGTATTCTCCAGAGTCTCTAAGGGCTTTTGTGAGTATCTTTTAAAATAGTATTGATAATCAGTGAATCAATCAACCAAAAAAATTCTATCATTATTTATTCAGGAAATTTAATGAGATCTACTGTATCTAGGCAGTGGTCTGTGCTGTATAATTATGAGCAAGGCAGATCCAGGTCTCAAAGTTATTAAGTAGTAGAAAATCTAGAAGAAAGAAAGAGGGAGGAAGGAAGGAAGGAAGGAAGGAAGGAAGGAAGGAAGGAAGGAAGGAAGGAAGGAAGGAAGGAAGGAAGGAAGGAAGGAAGGAAGGAAGGAAGGAAGGAAGGAAGGAAGGAAGGAAGGAAGGAAGGAAGGGAGGGAGGGAGGGAGGAAGGAAAGAAGGGAGGGAGGGAGGAAGGAAGAAGGAAGGAAGGAAGGAAGGAAGGAAGGAAGGAAGGAAGGAAGGAAGGAAGGAAGGAAGGAAGGAAGGAAGGAAGGAAGGAAGGAAGGAAGGAAGGAAGGAAGGGAGAGAGGGAAGGAAGGAGGGATGGAGGAGGAAGGAAGGAAGGAAGGGAGAAGGGAAGGAAGGAGGGATGGAGGAGGAAGGAAGGAAGGAAGGAAGGAAGGAAGGAAGGAAGGAAGGAAGGAAGGAAGGAAGGAAGGAAGGAAGGAAGGAAGGAAAGGAGGAAGGGAAGGAGGGAGGGAAGGAGGGAGGGAGGAAGGAAAGAAGGGAGGGAGGGAGGAAGGAAGGAAGGAAGGAAGGAAGGAAGGAAGGAAGGAAGGAAGGAAGGAAGGAAGGAAGGAAGGAAGGAAGGAAAGGAGGGAGGGGAGGAGGGAGGGAGGAAGGAAAGGAGGGAGGGAGGAAGGAAGGGAGGGAGGGAGGAAGGGAGGAAGGAAGGAAGGGAGGAAGGAAGGAAGGAAGGAAGGAAGGAAGGAAGGAAGGAAGGAAGGAAGGAAGGAAGGAAGGAAGGAAGGAAGGAAGGAAGGAAGGAAGGGAAGGAAGGAAGGAAGGGAGGGAGGGAGGGAGGGAGGGAGGGAGGAAGGAAAGATATTTTGAAAATGAAATACAAACTCATAGTTTCAGAGGATCACACAAATATATATACACAGAAAGTCTGTATCTTCTCAGTAATATATCAGTGGTTTTTTCCCTCTCAGCAAGGGAACTTGTCTTAAAAAGTCATAATTAATAAGTCTTCTGGAATCCAAGTTGAAATGCTAAAAGGGCTCTCCATGCTGACACAAAGCAATCTGTACACATTTCAGAAATGATTCTGTGAAGAAAAGCTTCAAGAACATCATTACATTTGGAGTGCTCCTGGTGGGGAACCGATTGCTGGATATTATTATATGATACCTCAGCAGCTGATGAAGTGTGAATCTCTAATTATTATATTTGTATTCTTATGTTCTGCCAAAGTTCTACTTTGTGAAATACTGTAGATTTTTATATAATTTTTCATATGATATTTTACTTTTCTATGGGTCCTAGATCATTTGCTTTCCTAGAAGATGACTAAAGCATTTTCTTTTTTTAACATTTTTTAAATAATATATTTATTTAAGCACCATGATTACAAAGATGTTTGAAGTTGGGTTTCACTTATAAAGAAGAACACCTCCCTCTTCAGTGCAACATTCCCGCCACCAATGCCCCGATCTCCTTCCTCCTCCACCCCTTGCCTGTATTCAAAACAGGCATTCTATTTCTCTCACTATCATTGTCATGTTAGTTGTTAGTGTAGTTATTTTCCTAACTGAACTCACCACTCTTTGTGGTAAGCATTTTCATATAGTCTACAAAAAATTTTTATTTACAATAAAATTGTATCAGTCACTAAAATGTTAGTTAAGGGGCCAAGGATATAGAACAAGAATTACCAGGTCTGATCCCTAAAACATAAGACTCCACCCTCAGAGCCACAAAGTGTAGCCCAGAGACACTTAAGTTGGGAGCTGGAAGTTACAGCTCACCTCATGAAGCTCACCGCAAACAGGGATGAGTTTAGTTAGAGAAATAACTACGTTTTGAACTATCCTAATAATGAGAATGTAAGAGGGAAATAGAAAGCCTGTCTAGAGTACAGGCGGGGGTGGGGTGGGGAGGAGGGAGATTTGGGACATTGGTGACGGGAATGTTGCACTGGTGATGGGTGGTGTTCTTTACATGACTGAAACCCAAATACAATCATGTATGTAATAAAGTTGGTTAAATAAAAAAAAAGAAAAAAAAGAAAAAAGAAAAGATAAAGAATATAAACATAGGCACTTGAGCAATAGCCCAACAGGCAGGGCATTTGCCTAGCATGCAGCCAACCTGGGTTCAGTTCCCAGCATCTCATGTGGTCCTATGAGCCTGCCAAGAGTGATTTTTGAGCACAGAGCCAGAAGTAACGCCTGAGGGATGTCAGGAGTGGCCAAAAAAATAAATAAGAAGATAAATACATCAACTATTAAAGAAATAAGTTATAAAGAAATAAATTAAAAACTAATAGCTAATGATGGTGATCATTTCTAAGGATGGAATTGTAAAGCATTTCTTTTTTAATTTTATTTAAACATCATGCTTTACAAAGTTGTTCATATTACAACTGTTGTTGGCATTCAATCTTCTAACACAAATCCCACCACTAATATGACCTTTCCTCACCACTGTCTCCAATTTCCCCCCCTCCCACGCCTGCCCCATAGCAGTCACAACATAATTCATTTTATATTGTTTGTTACAACAAAATGGCTAATAGTATGATCAAAAACACATCAGTAAAAAAAGTGAACATTGTTATATCTCATTATAGTCATTGAGAGTTTACTAAGCTGTTTGTTGCTAGTAGAATCTCTGAGTTTTTTTTTCTTTGTTTACTTTGGGTTTTTTTTTGTTTTTGTTTTTGTTTAGCTTCTCTGTTACCTCCCTGTCTAATTTGGTGTTCTCTTACTGGGCTAGCAGTACTATAGAATTTGGAGGTGTCATATGGCTGCATACATGACTGTATGCTCCAGAAATTCCAGGATCTGTAGAAGTGGGACCATTCTCAGCCAATACCTGCAAAGGAAGTTCTAGAGTTTTCAGCTGAAAATCAATATACCCATGAATTTCAGTAGCGTGGCATATATCTCTTCTGAGATTAGTTGTGAAGTGGAGCCATGGTTTACATAGCAGTGGCTGTAGGAGAGAGTGTAACTACTGGGGCTTCCATTAGTGATGTCACCCCACTCTCAGAGTTGTCAGTCAGAAAACTGTAAAATAAACCTAGGTAAAAGCCTAACAAAGGTCCTTCCCCAAACTTCCTGTTTCCCTAAGCCCTTCTATTGGTATATAAAACCACACCTGTATTACAAGGCCTTCCTCAATCATGGTGGGTGGGGTTCTAAATAATAAAGAAAAAAGTCCAGCTTTGCGGGGAGAGAGAATTCCTGAGAGAAAGACATGGGATAGGCAGCACAGAGAGAGCTTGACAAACATGAGCACATGGCAGAGAGGCTCATGGCAGAGAAAAGCAGTGAGAACTAAAGAGAATGAATATCTTTTCTGACTGCTGTGTATTATTTTTCCACCACTACCCTGCTTCATTAGACCCATATGCCTGAAGGGTTAAAAACACAATGCATGGGGTGGCCTCACCCAACACATGGATTCTTTTTCTTTTTTTTAATTTAACAGTAAACCAGGGTATCTGGAAGTTTTATTGGCTTGATGTCTCTTCAAAAATTAATTGCAAAGCAATGAAGTAGGGCCATTTGCAAGGTGAGAGCTGTGGGGTGTGGGTGTGGCATTGGCAAGGCAAGGACTCAACAAGTAATTTAAGAAATACAATGTTGTCAGAACAGGGTAGGAAAATTAGAAGAGACCTACAAGAAGTGATAAACGATAAGAGCTGAAATTATGATGTATAAAAAAAAACAGTATAAATCTTTTTTATAAGCAGCTAAGTGTGAATTTAGCCAACTGAGTGTTTATTAACAGAGAACACTTCCTTTCTTAAGCTCCATGTTATAAGTTGGTTTCCAAGGAGAAAATTTCATTAATCTGGAGTATGTGTTCATCTACACATTCTGGGATACTTGTAAACTTGTCTGACTTCTTTATCTGTTGCTGAAATACAGGGACAATAAATCTATAGGTTGAAAACCCAGAGCAGAAAGAGGTTTCTTTTCACTTGCTCAGATTTACCATCCAATTAGCACCAGTGACCTACTGAACTGATGCCAGGGAGCACAACACAAGGAAGATGATCAATTAGCTCTGGGCCCTTGATGGTCCTAAATTTGTCAGTCAGGCCACACTCCAACTTACGTCTATTCCTGGATATAGAATTTTTCTGTTCCAGAACACATTTATCTATTTTTTATTTGAAATCCAAAATGGAATTGACTTGGTTTTGTTTTATCAATTTGGAAAGTATATTTAATTCACTGCTACTCTTTCTACCTTTTTTCTGGTAGTGCACATCGCATTTTTTTTTTTGCTCTCATTATATGGTTTTAAACGTTTATACTGTAAATGGAGATATGCCCTTAAAAAGTGACCCAAAAATAAAGCCCGTTGGAAATGCATGGAAGACAGGGAGATGCTCAGTGGTCAGAGGCACATGCCTTGCATGCTCTGAGGCCTAAATTTAAACCACAGCACTACATATTCCCCACAGTACTGCCATATATAGCGCTAATGGCACCCAAGCACTACAAGGATTATCTAGTGATCCCTTGCACCACAAAATGAAGAGCCCTTTATCTTTGGCCCAAGTATTGTACTACTAGCCTGTGTAGCCAACTGTCCCTAGAAGTGGCCCCTGGGCTCTCTGACCACTACTTGGGAGCTCATTAACAAAAATAAAATATTAGGGACTCTTTTATTTTTTACATTAAAATTGTTTTTTGTTACTCAGTTTGGAAGAAATAATATGATTTTATTACTAAAATAAAAGAGACTGACAACTCAAATAGTCTTGCCTCCTCCAAATGGGGAAAAATGCCCAACATTATGTAGCAATGTGAATAAATCAAATAGAGCACTGATTCAACTCCAGAACAGCTAGCCAGTAAAGCACTGGAGGCTTTCATTTGCATACAATGGTCAATAATAAGTATTTTAAAGGAAATATCACACTGGCTCCAAATCAAAGCTATTTGGGACTATACCCTAGTCCATTTTATTTTTTTTGGGGGGGGGGTCACACCCAATGACACCCAGGGTTTACTCCTGGCTATGCGCTCAGAAATCGCTCCTGGCCTGGGGGACCATATAGGATGTCAGGGGATCTAACCACGGTCTGCCCTAGGCTAGCAAGGGCAAGGCAGACACCCTACTCCTTGCGCTACCGCACCGGCCCCTATCCTAGTCCATTTTAGGGCTAGATCAGTTTAACCTCCTGGGCATAGGGACTATTCATGTTATTCACAATAATAATTCTCATAACATAGTAATAATTTAGATATATTTGCCAACCTTCTGTGTTACCTGGTTTTGTAGTTAGCTCATGATAATGAGATGGTTGCTGAGTAACAAGCATCATTTAAACACAAAAGTATCCATCCAAAAGATATCCTAGGATTCTCTTCTTTCCTAGAATATAGCCAGCCAACCCCTGTCAGATCATATTAATGACCACTAAGTCATGTGAGCACCGGCCAATCACTGACAAGAGAAATAGAACCAACCTGTCTGAGTTTATAAAGTCCCCCACATCTCCATAACACTGATTCTGAAAGATTATTTTTGTAGGCTTACAAATACATGCAAATTGAATGGATATTTCTCAAAATTGAAGAATAAAAATACTGTATATTTCAGCTAATGCACATCTAGGTATTTATCTGAAGATTTCAAAAACACTAATTGAAAACATATTTGTATCTCTGTGTGCAATGTAACATTATAAATAATAAGTGAGGTCCAGAAACAATCTCGGTGTCAGGTGAAGTACATAACTACTTAGTAACTATCATCCATTTATTTGAAAAGATGAAATGTGGTCCAGGAAAGTAGATAAGTGGTAGACCAAATATTTTGCATGTGTAAAGACCTGGGCTTGATCCCCAGCAGAAAGAGAAAAAAATTAAAAGATGATATATGGCTCTCTGTGCCACCCTGGATGAGCCTAGAGGGCATTATGATAAGCAAAATAAGTCAAACAGATAGAGAAAAACAAATCTCAGATGAACACTCTTATGTGGAAGATGAAGAAGAAAAGCAAGAAAACAAAGCCTTCGAATCTGAAATTAGATGAGTGGTAGCATATGAAAAATAGAGGAAAAAATAAATACATAAAACAAAATCTTAGATAAAAAGAATGGATTGGTGATTATCAGATAGGAATGGGGAGAATACAAGTAAGATGGGTGAAGATGTACAAATGGGGTCAAGGATGTAGCTCAAAGGACAAGAGCACAAACCTGACATCATATAGAGACCCTGGTTTGATTACCAGCATAGCAAAGCATACATATCTTGGGAACCCCCCCCAAATTGGTGGGTCCAACAGTACCAGACCCAGTATCACTGGTGGTTACCTCCAGGGGCCCCTGAACACTACCTAGGAGATATTATCTCTTTTTGCTCCAAAAAAGACATTAAAGTACATGGTTATTGATGAAAACTATGCTTTAAGTAAAAATTATGCAATTCATACAGATACCAATTTTTAAAGCCATAATCCTTAAAATGTATATCATGTTATAAAACCATGGCATCTAAGAGTAAAAAAAATTTTTTAAAAGCTACTAACTACAAGACTGTATGTCCATGAAAACGTAAAAGATCCTAAACACACTTACTTAAAATAGCTTTCTTTAGAGCAGGGAAAGTGACTCAAGTTGTAGAGCAAATGCCATATATATAAGAGGCCCTGGGTTTCAGCAGCCCATTCAGTATCCAATGTCTCCTGAACTGGTAGCTGTAGCCTGATGATAGGAATGTAAGAACGATAGGAACAATAACTTTAGTGAAGGAAAGATTTTTTTCTTGCTATTGTGCATTTCCTCACTAATACCATTGTTTTGGAGGTTTTTGTTTTTTTAATTTGAAGTCTCTTAACATTATGCACATATGTATAGCCCAGCATCAATAGACAAAATGTCTTAGATCACTGACTGTGCCAGTTGGACTGACTTTCTGGAGAAATAAAGCCCTCCCAAAGCAGGTCTGCTCTACAAGCAGCTAGGAGCTGGTTCCTCATAAATAAGCACTGACAGAAATTTTACTTTCCTTGATAATGTCCAAAAGTGAGCTCTAAGTCCCTGAGGTCAGTGGGGACAGGTTGTATCATACTACTTGTGAAAAGTGGAAGATGGCAGGGTTATGCCGAGGTTTCAGCCTTCCTTCTGACCCTTTTAGAATCCTCAGACACTGACTTCCAACGGAGGGTGAGGATAGTCTGTGGGATGACAGTAGCCACAAGCAGTGTGGGGTGATGTGATGAGAAGAGCAGAACCCAGCACACCTGCAGGGCAGGTCAGAGAGGCAGCACGTGCCTGCTGGGATGCCTTCATTGAGGGTGAACAAGCAAAGGAAAAAGAGATCAAAGCAAAGAAATGACAATATTGTCTGCTGGAGGCTGTTCAAGAGGAAGAGGTTATACTGTTTATTTTGTAAAACTTCCTTCTTTGAGATTGTGGGAGGAGAGCTTGTAAATGAGAATAGAGTCATACTACCAGATATGAAACACTGCCTGTGACTATGGATGGGTTGTACCCCCAAATTAGTGCCTCAGGCTTCTGAACAGCAAGACCCATCTGAGTATTAAAACTGGCACTTCAGCATACAGGGCAAGAGGGTGTCTGCCTGTCCCTTGCTTTGCTTCTACCAGGAGCCAAGGGCTGACAATTGAATTTACTAAGCTAATTTACTCTGGAGTAAACAAATATTTTTATTTTGACTTTCAAATGGTAACAAATTTTGTATATTGTAAACAAGAAAATAATTATCAACATTAAACAACCATTACTGAGGAAATTGAATTCTTTAAAACCCCATTGACCCAATAATCAAAGAAATACCCATTAGAACAAAGCAAATGCTTTTCATTTACTATATTAGAAACACATTTAGCAATTTTAAATACCAGAGAAGGTGAAGAGCAACTGTAACTGATAGGCTAGTGCTAGTAAACTAGGCAAACAAGAAGTTTGGTGGGTTTTGGTTTTGTTTGTTTGTTTGTTTGTTTTGGTGGAATAGGGAGAAGGAGGATAGTTTGGCATGAATCCAAGATGACTATTTTTTTTGGAATTTGAACATTTATTGCATAGATCTCATTCAAGAAATAAGCCAAAATGCTGGAAATTCTGTTGGTTTAAAAATGTTTATCACTGTATTGTTTAACTTAAATATGTATTGTTTGGGTGTAATTATAAGCTACAGTAAGGCTACATTGAAACACCATTTCCTAAAAAGAATAAAACTTCATATTCATTTAGATATTTCTGCTGTCGTTAGGGGAACAGAAAGATAGAGGCAATCCCTGCCTTGGCCAGCTTTTAACTTTTATAATTATAATTCCTCAGAGACTTATATAATAATCAAAGACTGCCATTCCCTGATCTCCAGAGCACCCTACCTGCATTTATGGATGAGAAATGCAACTTATAAGGTCTAGTCTCTCAAATATGGGTGTGTTCAGAATGCCTGGAAAACTCATCCTAGAGCTCACTATTAAAAATTTTATTAAAAGCAATACTGGGTCAAATATCTTTTTTTTTTTTTTTTTTGGACTGTAGCAAGCCTCTTGGCTCTTTTTTTTTTTTTTTTTGTTTTTGTTTTTGTTTTTGGGCCACACCCGTTTGACGCTCAGGGGTTAGTCCTGGCTATGTGCTCAGAAATCGCCCCTGGCTTGGGGGGACCATATGGGACGCCGGGGGATCGAACTGCTGGCTGTCCGTTCCTTGGCTAGCGCTTGTAAGGCAGGCACCTTACCTCCAGCGCCACCGCCCGGCCCCGCCTCTTGGCTCTTGGTTGAGAATCTGTGCTACACTGAAATTATTTCAAATAACCAATCTCAGCACCCTGCTCTTTGCCTGAACATCTTGCACTATTTTTCTCTCTGGCTCATACTTTTATATGCTTAGAGAAATAAAACACAAAAGCTGAATTCCTAGTAAAGGGAAAAAAATGTTAAACCTGCTTTCATCTTTGTTGTGTATTTGTAACAGAATGCTGAATGGAAAAATATCATTTAATTATATACATTGAACTATATTTACATAAAATTCAAAAATACATATTAGTGCAAGAAAGAACTTACCTTACTATGACAGGTTCCTGAGAAGTGAGTTAGAAGGAGGACACTGGTGACAAGGTTAGTATTGGGACACTGTATGCATAGAACCCTATCACTGACAGTACAGTAAGTCACAATGCCTAATTTCAAAGGAAAATACAACAAAAAATAATAATGAATATGATTGATATCTTGACTAATGATTGTCTCTGAATCTTAAAGACTTCTATAAAATGAGCAAAAATTTTTGAGTAGGAATGATGCACCATACCCAACAGTGCTGAGGAAAGAAAAAAGAGGAAAGAAGAAAAAAAGAGAAGAGAAGGAAAAGGAATTATAAGTCACTGTTAAAAGAAACAGAAGACAACACAAGGAAATGGAACTACACCCCTGCTCATGTATTGAAAGCATTAAAAATCAAAATGACAATCCTGAGCCATTCTTTCATGCCCCACAGCTGCTGCCATGTAAACAAAAGCCCAGCTTTACTGCTTCACAACTAATCACAGAAGAAATGTAAGCCAGATCAAGCCACCAAAACTCATCAGTTCAGTCCAACAGATCCTGGGGTTCCTGGAGCACGCGGCTGGAAACCTAGCTTCATGACACCTCCAAATTCCACAATACTGACAGCCTAGAAGGAGCTCACCAAATTAGATGGGAAAGTAGCATAGAAGCCAACTAAGCTTAATAAGCAAAAATACAGAATGCAGAGGGAGGGAAAATAGCCTAGCAACTAGCAAAAAAAAAAAAAAAAGTTTAGGTAATCCTCAGACAATCGCTTAAAATGATCCCATATGAGATATAATAATTTCACAAATTTTCTTTTACTGAAGTATTTTTTGATAATTCCATTAGTCATTTTGTTGTAACAAACAATATAAAAAAATTTTTTGTCTGCTAGGAGTGATCACTTGGAGGTTGGTGGAGACTGTGGTGAGGGAAGGTCACACAAGTAGTGGGATTTGTATTGGAATAAAATGCCTAAAACGACTGTATTATGAATTATTATACAAACTCATAATCCACAGTACAAAAACAAAAAATTTTAATGGCAAGCCTGCACAAAGTACTATACAGATTCAACACAGTTCCTTTAAAAATAAAGATGAACATTTTTAGAAACATAGGCCAAATGCTGCTGAAATCTATATAAAGTAATTAAAATCTCAATTAGCTTAAACAATCCTAATAAATAAAAGTAGTATTAATTAAAATTAATAAATATCCTGGATGGCAGTGGATGACGATGGATCCTTTCTCGGCCAGGCCAGGCGCCTGCACCCCCTTCAAGCCGGCAGATCTGTGATTTCAGGGTAGTGGTAAGGCAATGATCCACAAGAAGTCAGTTGAAGTCAGGAGACATGAAGCTTTTTTTATTTTTTTGTTTTTTTGTTTTTTTGTTTTTTTGGGCCACACCCGTTTGATGCTCAGGGGTTACTCCTGGCTAAGCACCCAGAAATTGCCCCTGGCTTGGGGGACCATATGGGACGCCAGGGGATCAAACCTCGGTCTTTCCTTGGCTAGCGCTTGCAAGGCAGACACCTTACCTCTAGTGTCACCTCTCCAACCCCAGACATGAAGCTTTATTATAAGGCTCTAACCACCATATGTGGCTTCTAAGTTAACCTTTTAAGCAGCCTCTCTCCAGCTACCCTGCATCTAAACTTCTCTGCTCTCAACCTCCTGCATCCTTCTTCTGAGGCTTCTCTTGCTAATTCTACAATAAATATGAAAAATGTTTCTTTTCCCAACTTTAAATTATACTATAAAATTATAGTAATCAAGACAGTATGGGAACAAGTAAAGATGCACTCTCAGACCAGTGAAACAAATTGCCAGAGGCAGATCCTCAAGTATATGATCAGCTAAACTACAAAGGAACTACAAATATTAGGCAGAGTATGTAAAACTTCTTCAACAAATAATGCTGGAAAAAACTGGAAGTCTCATGTAAAAAAACTAAAAAAAAGTTCAAACCTCCATTCAAATACCTTTCACAAAGCCAGTCAAAATGGCTAAAGACTTCAATATCAAACCTGAATCCATAAATTATGTTGAGGATAGATAGGTAGAACCCTGAATGACATTGAATCTAGAGATACTTTTAATGACTGTACGCCACTGACCAAGCAAACAGAAGCAATAATAAACAAATGGGATTACAAAAAAATCTGTACTGTAAAAGAAACAATGATTTAGAAATAAAAAAAAAAAATACCACGGACCAGAGTGATAGCACAGCAGGTAGGTATTCGCCTTGCACACAACTGTCCTGTGTTCTATCCCTGCTTTCCCATATGGCCCCACAAGCCTGCCAAGAGTAATTTCTAAGCATAGAGTCAGGAGTGACCCCTAAATACCAGCCACTAGGTGTGGCCCAAAACCAAGCTACAAAATTGCTTTCCACACCTATGTTCCCTTGAACACATATCTCTCTTGCTTGTCTGTTTGTTTGCTGCCTGTGTTCTCTCTTGAGCACATTTCCCTTCTCTTTTCTCACAGCATTCTAAGTAAATTTCAATTTCAAAAATTACCTTGCTTCATTAAAAAAAAGAACTCCAAGTACTGTTTTACAAATTGCTTTAAAATTCTCATCATCTGAGAGGTTAAAGAAAATGTGGCATATGAGAGCTTAGCTATAAGACAAGCTGTAGTTTGCTACAGCTTGGATTGGAACTTGCAAGGAGTCATGCTAAGTGAAGTAAATCAGAAGAAAAAAAATATACCAAGATTATTGCACTTACTTGTGGACTATAAAAAAAAAAAACAAAGCTAGTAACTCAGACATTTTCAACAGAAATAACAGAGATACAGTGAATAAAACTAAGCATTCTAGGTAGGTGAGAAGCGGGAAGGGATCTTGGGCTAAAGGTAGAGACACTGGTCATGAGCATAGTGGGCAGCATTGCATGTATAATATAACACTAATATTGGTTCTATTGTTAAAACAAAAATAATTGTAATTGAACTCAAATGATATCAAGACTTTAAAAATGCAATAAAAGGGCTAGAAAAATAGCACAATGGTAGGGTGTTGGCCTTGCATGCAACCGACTCGGGAGGGACCTGGTTCAATTCCTGGCATCACACATGTTTCCCCAGTCTACCAGGGGCAATTTCTGAGTGCAGAGCCAGGAGTAGCCCCTGAGCATCACTGGGTGTGGCCCAACAACCAATCAATGAATCAATCAGTAAATAAATAAAGTTTAAAAAATTAAAATGCAATAAAATTAAATTCTCATCACTTTCTTCCAAATTTCTTTAGATGACTATCACACAAAGGAAATCTAAAAATTCTGTTTAACTATAAGAAAATAAGAAATTTAGGGCCGGAGAAATAGCATGAGGTAGGACATTTGTCTTGCATGCAGAAAGACAATGGTTCAAATCCCAGCATCCCATATGGTCCTCTGAGCCTGCCAGGAGCAATTTGAGCTTAGAGCCATGAATAACCCCTGAGCACTGCTGTGTGACCCCCCCACCCAAAAAGAAAGAAAAAAAAAAAAAGAAAAGAAAGAAAATGTGAAATTTAGAGCTTGCTGTGACATGGAAATGGAGTACATCATGTCAAGTGATGTTGGTCAGAGGAGAGGAATAAATATTAAATTATCTCATTCGTGTGTGGAATACAGATAAGCAAAACAAAGGAATAGATAGTATTCAACAATAAAAACCCCTTGGCACTGAATTAAAAACTCGGATTTCCAAGTATAAGCAGGAGGGATGAAGCGGAAATGAAAGGGTAGACTAAAGGGTAGACTAGAGATCTTTGGGGAGAGTAGTGAGGAATCTTGGGCACTTTGTATTTGGTATACTAATTTTGTACATCAAGACCGTAAGTGTTATTACTACTATAACCACGTTACCTAAGCTATACTAAAATTATTTTTAAAATTTTTAATATAAAAGAAATCTATAGTCAATATGTAGTAATCTTACATAAGAAATACAAAAACTCTCCATGAACAGAATTATTAACTGAAATATCTATCATAAATTTATGCTCACTGATTCAAAGCTGCCTTTAAAACTAGTCCCTCATTAAATCTGAAGAGGTTATTTCTACTATTTTTCCCACAACCACTGTAAAACTCTCATGGACTTTGTAAGTATTTCTTATATTTCAAGGCACTTCCTAATTTGTACATTAGTAACCACTGAAACATTTAAGCTACTATCCTTGAAATAACATCTACCCCCAAAGCACCTTTAAAAGGGAACTCTGAATTCTCTTCTTCCATACCTCCTAATTTTTATATCTCTTAAAGTCAAGCTCAGGATTAACCTAGCTTCCCAGAACAGTTAATATTTTGTTTTAAATATTAGGGGTTTTATCAGCGTACCAGTTCCCATTTATACAGAAGTTCATCCATATTGTTTTATTATGTAGTTTCTTTCCCTGCAGACCCTCCTACCATCTACCAGGCTGGCTACGCCAATTGCCTGCTCTTAATAACACCTTTTCCTGTAGGTTTTTAGTTGGCTTTATTTGAGAGAGTAGTTTTCTTTGTTATAGCTAATCACCTTAAGCACACACCTTATTTTAACATGCAGAACTCGCATGCGGGTGCGCCCGAGCACGCACGCACACACACACACACACACACACACACACACACACACACACACACACACCTTGCTTTCCCTAATCCCCTTACCATGTCTTCCCTAAATACAGAAACACACCCTATTTTAATCCCCTCTCACATCCTACCCAATTGGCTGACAGAGTCCACATCTTAATTCTCCCCTAACATAAATATCCATTTCCCACCTACAATAAATGGAGTTTCCTGAACTGTCTGATGGATGCTTCTTTGTGAGTGCTCTACTCTTCTGAGAACCAACCTCACCAGTGACTTCTATATCCAGCGACTTCTATATCCAGCGACTCTGACCTCATCAGTGACTTGTACATCTTAGGATCTGACCTCATCTGTGTCATTTACAGTTTGGAGCCATATCTGGCATATCAGTGACTTGTACATCTTAGGATCTGACCTCATCTGTGTCATTTACAGTTTGGAGCCATATCTGGCAATACTTAGGGATTATTCCTTGCACTTTACTCAGAAATTACTCCTGGCATGGCCCGGGGCACCGTATGGGACACCTACCTGATAATGATATAGCTCCAGTCCCAGTCCTGTAGGTTTTATTATACTGCTAAACATATTTAAATCAGCATACAATCTGATATGTTGTCATATCAAAGCTGTATAAATTATTGGCATGAAAAATAATAAATTAAAGAAATATCACTCCTTTATTTGAAATTGCTTTCTACAGTTCTGGAAACAAACCTTGAGTAAAGTAGTGCAAATGCATTCTCCCTAGATTAGCATTTTCCAATTTCTTAAAATTATCTTCATCAAAAACTGAAAACTGGGTAAGTTTTGTTTTGTTTTGTTTGAAATTAACCCCCTGGCCTGCATTTGTCAGGGGTTTCCAGAAAAACAGAACCAATTTAGGGGAGGGAGGAGTAAAGAAATTTATTATAAGGAATTTACTCATGAACTACAGAAATTGAAAGGTTTCTAATATCTGTGGTTCATGAGCTAGAGACCCAGAAGAGCCAGTAATGTCTTCTGTCTACTTGCCAGCAGGCTTGAGATCAAGAAAGAACCAATGTTTCAACTAGAGGTCACAGGCAGAAAAGAATTGATATCCCATCTCAAGGCAATCAGGCAGGAGAACTCCCTTCTTATTCATGGGAGTATCAGTTGAGTTGATCTATTCAGACTTTTGAGTGATTTGATGAGGTTCACCATAATGAAGATCAATCTCTTTACCAAGCCATTAATTCTAATATCAAGCTCATTCAAAACCAGACTCTAAAAAGATATTCTCAATCAAAAACTAACTTTTGACCCCTGAGCACTCGCTAGACCAATTTAATGCATAATATAAGCCCAAGGATGATTTATTATTATTATTATTATTATTGGTTTGGGGGCCACACTCAGTGGTACTAAGAGGTTCTCCTGGCTCTGAACTCCAAAATTGCTCCTGGAAGGCTTGGAGGAATATATGGGATGTCAGGAATTGAACATGGGTCCATGGCTGTGTACAAGGTAAATACCCTACAGCTGTGCTCTCTCTCTGGCCCCACCAAGGATGATCTTCTAAATAACTTATTTACATTCTCCTATCCAGATTGTATTTTCTGCAAAATCTCTCTTCATTTCTCTGCAACCTGTTTTGTACATCTTTTTCTTTATGTGGTCCTCACCACTAAGAGTTTCTCCATTACAGTTTCTTATACAACTTTCCCTCTATAGTCATCCTAGTCTTCCCAGTTAAATCAAAAGAACTACCCAACTCAGCCACTGATGTGAGAAAGAATTGTTTCTTGTTTTAGACATAAGTTTATGAGGGTAGAAGAGAAAGACATGATACAACTAAAAATGTAACTGAAAAAGAATTTTGTTCCAGAAATTGGAGTGCTGATACATAAAAATCTCAACTAAGTAACAATGACTTTGAGACCAGGTAGCTAGCAGGGCTTAGAAAATCAGAAAGAACAACATTTAAGTGGTTCCGGAAAATGGAAAGCACCTGTTAATCAAGGATGAAAAGGCAAAAAAAGAAACTACTACAAAGTAGTTGGAGAAATTATATAGCTCGTGTTGTGAAATAATAAAACCACCAATTATTGCTTGTGGTAAATTAGAAGATAAAAAAGAAACACAATAGAGTGGGTCTTGTCATAACTCATTTTTAGAAAATTGAAAATGTTCTTTAGCTTATTTTGCATGTTTTGATAAGATATGGAGAGTGAGACCAGCCTGGAAAAGGACTATCCCATCTTACGTAGAATTCAAAGACTAAAGGAGAGAAACCGAAACTTGCTCAGTTGAGCAATGAAAGTGTTTCTCATTTCTATTCTCTAGGGGCTGGGAAAAGGTGCACATAGTGTCAGGATCACGGTTGTCCCTGGGCCCTTCCAGCAGTGATCTCCATATATAAAGCTGTTAGTTTTACCCAAAACAAAGGTCATCCCTGGTTTCTTTGTATCTGTTTGTTTACAACTTGGTTTCACCCAAAACAAAGATTGTCTTATATGTAAATCTGGCAAGACAGGTTCAGGATAGCCTGAGCTATCTGTCCTTACTTCGTTTTTACTCCCCCCATCAGGGGGTGGTCTTTATACTCAATAAAAACAGTTCTGGCAGGCAGCTTGCTTGGATACAAGATAAAATATTGACAGAGACTACACGTGTTTTATACTCAATCTGGTCTGGATTATTTCATGAGAGACTCTACTTTAGACTCATTCACCTGGAATTGGAGACATAGTAGGTGGGATTATTTTTACATAGCCTGAAACAATGCTAGATATCCCCCACTCAAAAAACAAAAAACAAAAAATGTTTTATTATGTCCTGGAACCATGAGTTCTGCTGGACTGAAGAATTTAATACACTAGCAAGTTCTATGTAATTCCTGGCTGCCTTTTATATATGCATTTCTATTATGATCATCCTGGCATTGTCTCACAAGGAGACTTGCCTTTTTAGTTCATAGGCCTTTTGTTTAAGAGGTTCCCTACTAAAAATGAAATAATGGCCACAAAGTCCAGATAGCAAAGTCCATGTTACTACCTCTATGGCATTCTCAGAAATAGAGGGGCACATATTCCCCTTTCTGCATGAATAGCAGTAGCCCAATACCACATCCTACACCCGCAACAAGAATGACCCAACTCCTTGACTAAAATCGAATAATATAAGCAAATAATTCCTCTCAGGTGAGATTGGACAGCAAAGCTATAAACTTTGGGTCTTCCTTCTCAGAAGGTTTGAGCCTAGCCACACACACACACACACACACACACACACACACACACACACACACACACACACACAGTTCTACGCTGCCACTAGAAAACCCATCAACCCCACCCATACCCATAGCCATAATCTTCCCAGAAGAAAAATGACCCTGCTCCTCACCAAGCTCCAGAAAAAAATAATGACTGCCAATGTTTCCCAGATAGGCTAGTCCAAGGTGATACCTCTGTTGAATTCTCAGAAAGAGGGGAGGGGATACTTATTGCCCTTTCTTCATGACCTATAGCAGCCCAATTCCAAACCCTACACACTCAAAAAAAAAAAAAAAAAAAAAAAAAAACAAAACAGCCCAACTCCACTACTTAACCTTATCAAACTTTCAAGCCACCAAATTTATTTCAGATCTATAAATCTTGAACTGCATGAACACCTCCATACTTTATATAGTGTCAGTCTGGTGTATATAGTATCAAGAAATCTGATTGGAAAGTTACATAGAAATCTATTAAGCTCAGAGAACCTAATAAGTAAATAAGTAATACAGAAGGTTCAACTAGCACCAATCACAGCCCAGTAACTCTTTAGACACCAGCTTTAGTAACACCATGGAGTGATTTGAAAAATATTTCAAATTGGGCCCGGAGATATAGCACAGCGGTGTTTGCCTTGCAAGCAGCCGATCCAGGACCAAAGGTGGTTGGTTCAAATCCCAGTGTCCCATATGGTCCCCCATGCCTGCCTATTTCTGAGCAGACAGCCAGGAGTAACCCCTGAGCACCGCCAGGTGTGACCCAAAAACCAAAAAAAAAAAAAATTTCAAATTGACCCTTGTTGATCTAAGTTTTGATAATTCCATTTACCTTTGTGTTGTAACAAACAATAGGAAATAAGTTTGTACTTGCAAAGATTCAGGCTATGGTGGTAGTGGAAAATAGGGGACACTGGTGAAGGAAAGGTTTCACTGGTGTTGGGATTGGAATTTGAAAATGTAATGAACAACAACTATGGTAAACCACAGTGTTATAATAAAAATTTTGGAAAAATTAATTAGAATATGTTGGATCTAGAGAGATATAACAGTGGAATGTGCTTTACCTTGCATGAAACCTATTTAAGTTTGAGCCCCAGCGCTACATATGCTCTTCTTCTGCAGCAGACAAAACTACATAGAGTAACCACATCTGATAGTCCTCACCACCACATTGCTTAGTACTCTAGATGCGAAAACTGTGCTCATTCTAAAAAGCCTCAGCCACTATATAATCCTGAAACTTTTATTTAGCAAAGACCACCCCCATCAGGGATGAAGAGCCTCGAAAGAGAAAAACCCACCAATACCGATGCACTAGCCCAATCCTCTTTAACTTATTTTTACAGTATTTACTTATTCTTCTTTTCTCTTCTCTCTAGTCTTTTGTTCTTTCCCCCTTTCTATCCTAGCCAGATCTTAACCAATTATTTATCTTTTCTTACCTTAATCATATCTCAAAAATTCAAACCCAGCCTATGAGAATCAGGCCTCCAACAACTACCTAGGAATAGAACACTAATGCCTACCTTTATGTGAGCATGAGTTTTGTAAACAGTGGACTCCTCTCTGATTGCTAAACCTAAAATGTAAACAAGCCATGCCTAAACTGTATATAGCTCCTCTCAGAAATTCCGCTATTTTCTCATCCCCTAATCCTGATCCATCACACTTCTTTACTTAACCCTATTTATTTATTTAACCCTCATTACCCTCATTGGGTACCAAGGCCAACCTCCTGCTCCAATCAATCACCGCCAAGCTCCCAAACTAAAAGGACACCCTCCCAGTCCCACATCACATGCCTCGGCAAGAAATTACAACCAACACATCTGCTTTCTCATACTTTATGGTCCTTCTTACCCTCCTACTATTGAGTCTCATACTTTATGGTCCTTCTTACCTTCCTCCATGCTACTGAGTCAGCCCTATAAGGACCCCAGTTCAAGGACACTCCCCTCAAGGCTACAAATAACTTCAAGAACCCAACAAGACGCAATGTGTGCTGAAAAACTGCCCTGGATTTTGCCCTCCACAAGAATACCTAAAAGACTCAGTGGGAAGCCTATATTTTCTTTATGTGTTTAATACCTCCATAATAATACCTCCTAGTCTGTTTATCCCCAAAAGTAAATTAGCCTCGTAAAAGGCATTGTTTTTGAATGCATTTTAAATGCAATTTTATTTATTTCTTTTATTATATATATTTTTTTATTTTTCTCTTTGTCTCTCCAACCTAACCTGTTTTGGTTTTGAATAGTATAAAAACCTACAAGAAAAGACCTGCCTGGGATAAAAGCCCAGGTTAAAACCAGGGCACAGGGACTGTGCAGACTATCATTCCCACCTCCAAGTCCACCAGCAATATAATTTGTCACCATACCCTTTTGCATAGGCACTCTGAATAAAGGGAAATATTATACACAGAAACAAGCTCTTATGTGCTAGGAATAAGAACTCATACTTTTTATAATACAGGCTCATCTTCCACCCTGAACATATGTCATGTGGACCCAATTTAGACTCCATGTGATCGGACTGTGACCGTCCAATCCAGAACTTCATATCCCAGACATGAAACTGATACAGGTCCCAGCAACAGCACCAGGAACCAGACTCTTCCCAGGGAAATTCCAAACGCTGCCCTGGTGTTGGCACCAACATACACCAGTTATACCATGACATCCTGACATGAGGAAACAGCAGCAACTAGAGCTAGGAGAGGGCCGCCCTATCTCACCATCTAGCGGTATGATACAATTGGGACACATGTCATCCTTTGTTTTAAGCAAAAACCAAATTGCTATTTACAGAAGACTGACCTTGACAAACACAGACTGGACAGAACCTAGCAAGGGACTAATGAGGAAGTTCCTTGACTAGGTCTCAGCTTCGGATTTGCACAAAAACTATGATCTCTAATCCCAGAGGTCTGACTTTGACAACTGCAACTGAGCAGAACATCTGGAACTATGCTGAAAGACTATAGCCTAGGCTCTGACCTAGGATTTGAGCAAAACCAAACCCACTAACCACAGAAGACTGATTATAACAAAAGTGATGAAACAGAAATCCTCGAACTGTAAAAAAAAAAAAAAAAACTCTTTCCTAGCCTTTGCCCTATGACCTAGGCAAATAGCAAGATCTTCAGCCACAGAGGCAGAATGTCATCACTCACACCTGAACGGAAAGTCTTCTGACTCCATAAAAAGACCATGGGGTGTATAAAAAAGTAAGTACAGAGCTAGTTGTTCCCATGACAATATGCTTCAAGGGTGGAGAAACCCTGTATCTCTTAGGCCAAGGGAATCTCTGTTCTAATTTCTCCAATGTTTACTGTGCCTGTGCAGAAAAAGAAAAAGAAAAGAAAGAAACACAACCCTTTTTTAAGAAGTTGCTGGTCTGTATTTTTTTCTTTTCCTTTTTTTCTCTTTTCTTGTTTTTGCTCTCGTTTTTTTGTTTTGTTTTTGTTTTGTTTTGTTTTTTTGATTTATTTCTTCATAACAGATGGTTTTAGTTTTTGGTTTACTCTTTTTTATTCTCAGTCTTTTTTGTGCTTTTTTTTGTTACTCTCTTGTTGATTTTTGTTTTGATTTGGTTTGTTTTTGTCGTCTTGTTTTATTTTGTTTTGTTACCTTTTTCTTCTTTTCTTCATTCCCCTTTCTTCTTCCAAAGAGATACTTATAACACCTACACAGACTCCTCCCATATCCCCACTTATATCTCAAATAGAGCCACATTATTGGAATCACCTTGATCAGTATCATATTTGGAGGGAGTAAAATGGGTGGTACCAAGACCAGACAGTCGTATGTCCATTTGATGTAAATAAAAAATGATCAGAATTGAACACTAAATTCAAAGTCAATGACAACAGAAATGATACCCAATCTACATCGAGCTGTACATGGGGGGAACAGCTACACTAGCATAATGGTGGGGGAGAGGATGGGGAAGAGGGATGCATGCTGGGAATAGGAGTGGAGGGAAGACAACACTGATGGTGGAAATGCCCCTCATTCATTACTACTACTACGTGCCTTAAATATTACTGTGAAAGATTTGTAATTCATTGCCACAATAAAAAGAAAAAAATATTTTCTTATTTGTAGGATTTCAAGTTGAATAATAAGGTTAAATAAAGGGGTTAAACAGAAAATTTACCAGAGCACTAGACTGAGTTAGGAAAGAAATAGTCACTTCTCAAGACTTCTTGAGTTTTGCACCTTCCTCCACATCTAATCACAGTTCAGAATCTACAGATTATCCCAAGCATCTTTGTATTGCAATAATTTCCATGTCATCTACCATCAAAAATAAACATATCTAGAATATAAACCTCCTATATAGGACATCTGATGCTCATATATGCATTGTTTGTACCATGTAACAAAACTCGATGCCAAAAAGTACTTCTATCCATTCCTTTATCTTCTAAATACAATTTTTTTCTGTCTCTGCTGAAATTTTGTTTTCTCTTTTAAGCACATAAAAGGTAATACTGCCATCTCCATTAAACAAAACAAAATGAATATTTAAAAGTTCATGAAGCAAGAGAAAGTTATTATTCCAAGCTATTTTTATACTCAGATTTCAAACAATAAGCCCATTCTTTCCATAAGTGACAGATACCTACTACTGAAGATAATTCACACTATAATTAGCCTTTGAAGAATGTACAGGGTAAAAGTGAAACCAAAATAAGAGTCACAACTCAAAATCTATAGAGAGACCAATCCACCCTTTACAATTCAAATTAATTATATGTATACCTCATAGGATATTCTAGTCAGAATATGGTATTAGTCACTTAAACCTTTTTTTACAGCAAGAAAGGGTGTGTGGTCAATAATAAAAGCTTATGCAACTCTGTATCCTCCCCCTCTTCAAAAATAACCTTCTAAGAGTAAGAAAAAATATTGGCTAGAGATTTATAGTTTAAATAATATGAGAATGAAACACTGGCTTTGATTGATCCAAGAAGTATATTTGTGCTAATAAGAACCACAGGCTCCTTTGCTGGACTGAGGATGACTCAGTGGAGTCCCCCTTAACTGACGGTTTCCTATTTCCTCATCACCATACTAAAAGCCATACTTTCATCATTCATCATCACATGTGATATACAATTACATATGTTTATCAGATGTTCCTCAACTACATGTGCCACCTTTCCCTCTTATATGAATAATTTTTTCTGGAAATACTTTTTTATAAATTACTTTAGTAAAAGACCATGTATTACATAGTTGTTCATCATACATGTGTTCCAAGAAAAATCCCGCCCCAAGATTCCCATTCATTCCCAAGCCTTCCCCTTTGTAAGGCATGAAATAATATATTTTATATTGCTTATTTATAGGTAAGTGGCAATAAAATTAATTTTTAAAGCACAGCAACAAGAAAATTAGTGAAAATTAATGCCTCTCACAATGAGGTTATAAAGTCATTGTCAGAAGGTTTGTTAATTAATTTGTTGCTATTTGATTTTGTTATCTTTTTTTCTTTTGAGAAGTTGATGGCTTTGAATCCCATCATCCACCATAGGCCCTACTGGCTGCAGCAGCATGATTAACAAAGCTCCAGATGCCAGATCTCTTTGTTTGCTGTGAGTCCCCACCCTGGCCTGTTCAGTTCTCATCCGGCATGGACTCAGGGGGTGATGGAGGCAGGGGGGTTACTCCTCCCCCCTCTCTCTGTGGCTTGGGGGAAGGCAAAGAGGAGGAGGAGGATTCTGATAGGGAATGGGGTTCTGCAGTCGCTCATTTATTGGAGTGGAGGGGGAGCGAGCAGACGCACAGTAAGGAGGGGGATCAAAGAAAAGCAGGTACACGTCAGGGTAAATGCAGGGCACAGCTCACTCTTTGTTAGGCTCCAAGGACAGCTGTAAGGAAGAAGGTTTAGGAGGGGACAGGAACGGCCATACCCAGTCAGGGGGGCTGGTACAAAGGTCTTCCCTCATGAGAATATAGGGTTCTTGATCAGGATGTCCATGAGGCCCTGGTTGATACAAGATGTCCTTCACTCTGCGAACTAGGGAAACATGGAAAGACCCTCCCTGCCGCCATCCAACCTGAAAGGGTAGGCCATTCAGCAGCACAACAGGTCTGCCACTTGCCCTTTTTGATGACCAGGGAACAATTTCATGTGCGAGTCCTTACTTTTGACCAGTGGTCCAGAGTAAGAGACAAAGGGGTGGTTTGCTGCTGACCCATAATGGGAGAAATATAAAATCAAAGGAATAGATGAGGGAAAGACAGGAGGGGACAAAGGAAGTAAAGAAAGAAGAGTTCAAGGAAATAAAGCCAACACACACCTACACACTTACACAAAAGGAAAAACAAAAATCTCAAAACAAAGATTTCCAAATAAAAGAAATAGGGTTCACCACAGCAGCTCGGGAACTTCTTCCTGCTGCGGCAAAATCGAACTCCTGAGGCGCCTCCAGGGTCATGACCAATAGTTTTTGCACCCGTCATTTCACTACCACCCAGAATCCACATTGAGTGGGAACTCTCAAGTCCTCAGTCACACTACCATTCCCCTATTTCTATTTCCAACACACATCAAATAAAAGAAATAGGGTTCGCCACGGCATTTCACTACCACCCGGAATCCATGTCGAATGGGAACTCTCAAGTTCTCAGTCACACTACCATTCCCCTATTTCTATTTCCAATACACATCAAATCACGACCAACAACACAAGACACACTGCTATTTCCAACACACATCAAATCACGACCAACAACACAAGACACACTGCTTAGAACCCACCGAGTCGTCGGTTCACCACTCCGCTCTGGACAGATCAAGGACTCCTGGCTGACTCGCCAAAAATGTAAGGCTCAGTAGTCCGGATGCTGCTCCAATGCGGAGAAATGAAGAGACAGTCACTCAGGCAAAAGCTCAAGTGGGTTCTTTATTCTGGCTGGCCAGGGTCCAGTGCTCGTCCAGAACCGAACAGAGGCAAAGGACCACGTGGCTTTCTTTGTTCATCCTTATATACCATAAGAGGGGATAGGGATGATTTCCTTATAAGGTCATACATTTGCTAAGACATTCTAAGGTAGTATAAGATCCTTATAAGGGCATAACATCTTCCTGAGGTAGTATAAGTTCCTTATAAGGGCAAAAAAAGGGTTAG
Source organism: Suncus etruscus (assembly GCF_024139225.1). Classification (NCBI taxonomy): domain Eukaryota; kingdom Metazoa; phylum Chordata; class Mammalia; order Eulipotyphla; family Soricidae; genus Suncus; species Suncus etruscus. Next base: position 41,233,543 of record NC_064849.1, on the reverse strand, counting down.
ATACAACCTGACCTTTAAGTTCCATAAGCTACAGCAGTGGGAGCTGGTGTAACTAGTTGTTGACTTCCCTTTTCATAGGTAGTAGAGAAGGAAGGAGGGAAAGAAAGAAGGAAAGAGGGAAGGAAGGAAGGATATACAACTGTAATATTTCTAAGAGGGCAAATTCCCCTCCAACAATATTCCTCATTTAAAAGCTATCTTTTCTGGGGCCAGAGAGATAGCACGGAGGTATGGCGTTTGCCTTGCATACAGAAGGACAGTGGTTTGAATCTTGGCAACCCATATAGTCTCCTGTGCCTGCTAGGGGCGATTTCTGAGCGCAGAGCCAGGAGTAACCTTTGAGCAAAGCCAGATGTGACCCAAAAGCCAAAAAAAAAAAAACTAAAAAGTTATCTTTTCTGGTATTTTTAGTCATTGATTCTTACTTTGAAACTTATTATAAAACTGAATTTAGACTCGGCTCTGTACTTATTATGTCTATTAGACATAAGTGAAACTTACTTTTCCTCTAGGTGCCCCAACAGTGCTCAGATGTAGAGTCACACATGAAGAGACATAGGGTACCACCAGACCTATACCTGGTGATGTCTGTGGAAATATATTGCGTTCAGTATCAAACAAGATGGTCTGTGTCTTAACACTTATGCCATCTCTCCTGTCTCCAAGATAAGTCTTTTTTAGAGAAAATAGTACTTTAAGTATAAGCACATAAAACAGCTTGTCCATGTTTAGCTAGCATTCAATAAAAGTATAAAATTATTTTCTGAACCTGAAAAATCTGATTCTAGAAAATTCTAGAAAATTAGATTCTTCCGATGAATAGTGTCTCCCTGACTTGGTTTCATTGTGGCTCCTAGTGAAACTCTAAATACTTGTAACTAAACTCAAGGACCAGGAGATCTGAGGAGGAGCTTAATACCAGTCACCACTAGTTCTACTCTGTGGTGGAGACACAGTGGGGTCTAACTGGAGAGTGCATTATTGACTTGATTGTCCAGTCATAGAGGAAAAAAATAGCTCACTCAATCCAAACAGATTCTGTATTTATCAAAACATTTGAGGTAAGTTTTCTTTCTAATGTAGATCAGAAATAATCCAGATTCAAATCTGCCTGAGTAAGATCTCTTTCCAGATCTTCAGCATCAAAGTGGTGGCTTGAACACCTTTTGGTTCCTACGATCTGACTTCTATAGTCAAATTAGAAAACAGAGAAGGGTGCCAACATACAGTAGAATGGAACTTCTAATATTTGCAATAAAATAGGATCAGACTGATATAAAATTCATAAATGCAGAGGAGTCTATCAGTTCCACTGGCATGGAGGAGGCTACCTGATAAAAAATGAATCAATTCAAAAAACAAAAAGTTGTAGGAATATAGGAACAAAGCAGAGCTCACAAACCACAATAATTGGGTTTCCTAATGAAACAATTCTTTCTTTTGTTCCTTCTCCAGCTGCTGTTATCTTTTATATTTCTAGTTGTTTATTCAACATGAATTTTTAGCAACTTTTTTTAACTCAGGTCCTGCAGCTACAGTGATAGAACTAGACAAATTTTCTTTATTATAAATGGAAAAGATAAGCAATAAGAGTATCAGATAATTATGAAACAGTGGGCATTGATAATAGAAAGCAGGTTATTTGACAAGAACAGTGGAAGAAGTATAAGGTAAAATTAAAGTAAATATGATGACTTAGTTAACATATGTGCTTGGTAAAGATTATCTGTGAGACTTCTTAGATTAGCTGCTCAGGCAAGCTCCTCCTACATGTGCAACCTTTAAACTAAATGTGGATGAGTCAACTATTAGGTCAAGGAATCACATTTTAGGCTAAGGGAACAGTAGTAAATAGGCCATGTGGCACAAACAACTTGTTTTTTTTGCTCATCAATTTGCACATCCCTCCCTCCAGTGCATATTCCAAACCTTTCCTTATAGCACTAGCACACACACACACACACACACACACACACACACACATATACACTCTATATATATTCCTCACCATAGCAGTAGCACACTCTGTTCAATTCTTTTTGCATATGTTAAGAAGGGAGGGCAGGGGATATGCCTAATGTAGCTGACTTGAGGTAATAAAAAGGCATTTGCCACAGGTCTTGGTATTGTTGCTTTATTTTTAATGAATTTTCTAAGGTGGAGTGGTGGTTAATAAAGGATCTTAGTACATTGGTGGGGAAATGCTGGTACTGGTGATGGGTTTGGAATTGGAATACTTTATTATTACTGGGATTGCAGATATGAGGCCTAAATTTTTTAAATTTTAACTTCTTGCCAACTGGATGACTGTTTTTTTCTGGCTAAATTCTATGTTGTGTTTCAGCACCCAGCAAATTCTAGAACAGAAGATGCTATAAATAATAAATATTGTGGGGTGAATTGACTAATCATTGCTCAAATGATATAGTTCTCCTGAACTAATTGCAGTCCTGTTGTACTATAATACATCACTTCTCCAGTCAGTGAAGACTATTATCAGAGTATGATTCTTTGTTGTTGTTGCTTTTTTATGTTGATTTTACCTTTTATTTGAGCACCATGATTTACAATACTGCCAATAACTGAGTTTCAAGCAGTGTTCCAATGCCAACTTACCACCAGTTTCATTGTTTCTCCATGGCCAATATCATGGCCCCCTTGCTATGGGTTCTTTTTTGTTTTGTTTTGTTTTGTTTTGTTTTGGGGTCACACCCAGCAGTGCTCAAGGGTTACTCCTGGCTGTGCTCAGAAATAGCTCCTGGCAGGCACGAGGATCATATGGGACACCGGGATTCGAACTAACCACCTTTGGTCCTGGATCAGCTGCTTGCAAGGCAAACGTCGCTGTGCTATCTCTCCAGGCCCCTTGCTATGGCTTCTTATGTTTACTTTTTAGTAGAATTCCCATGGGTTTATATCCAACAATAATTAAATTTTATCATCCTTATTAAGTTTTTATATTTTGTTTTGAATAATTAGGAGCATGCTACACAGTGTAAATTCACTTTATATTAATAAAAAAAAGAGTTTGCCTAGTGTGGAGTTTCAGGTTTTGGGCCACACCAAGCTGTGTTCAGAGCTTACTCCTAGTTCTGTGCACAGAAATGATCTCTCCTGGTGGAGCTTAGGGAAGCATATAGGATGTAGATAATCAAACTTGGGTCAGCCACATGCAAGGCAAGCTCCCTATCTGCTGTATGAGCACTCTATTCACTAGTTTTCTTAATTTTCTCAGTGAACAATAGAATAAAAAATAGCTTCTTTCTATCAATTAAATGGCATCTTTCAATAATATCTCCTTCTGCTTTTTCCTCTTTCATTTAACTAAGCCCAATTTTTAGTTTTATTTTCATAACTAGTTTGATTTTTAAATCCACAATTACTTGTTTTTTATTATTCCACACTGCTAACAACTACCTATAAATTAACTTTACCCTCAGCACACTAAATTCAAACTCATCCAGGTTGCATTCCCCAGATCAGGTAATACCACATTTAAACTTAGCAAACAGCATGTTCCCAGGTGCTACTGCAATAAAGGGAAAAATCAAATTATTTTATTTTACTTTACCAGATTCCTATGCTTATAACTCTTTTACATATACATGTCCAATAAAAAAGTGAAATTTGCGATGTTTACAGAACAGTCAAAAATGAGAAAAGGAAGGTATCACAACAATCTCTAAGCTTATACTGTTTAGTGCTTTCTTTACTGTTCAGTGTTCCCACAAACCCACACATTATCTCAGTTGATTTTTCCCAGCACAGTAAGGTACATCTAAATGTACCTTATGTATGATATCTGCTTAAAATATGAATCTAAGGATAGGGTATGTGCCTTGGACGCGACTGACCCAAGACCGACCCAGGTTCAATCCCCAGTATCTCATATGGTACCCTGAGCGCCACCTGGTGTGGCCTTAAAAAAAAAAAAGCACATAGAGGTTACAAGAATGACCAGATGCAGCTAATATTTGGCAGCGTTTACTTATTCAACAAACTTCTATTAGCTCCTACTTTAAGATAAGCCCTTGAGTGTTGAAGATAACAACATAAAACATCCCTATTCTTTGACAGTTACATTCATATGTGTGCATTTGGAGAGACATTATTTATAAAAACGAAACAGTAAAATATATTCATCAAAATCCAATAGTTATCTTTAAACTTATATTCCATGATAGCATACTTGGGCTGTAGTTGGAAAAGAGTTTCTCCTTGAGATTGGATAATCGGAAAGGCCCTCCATGGGAGATGAGTTGATATCTGGAAGAAGAGAAGTCTGTAAAGATATGGGAGAAGTTTTATGCAAGATAAAAATAAGTGTATAGGTTTGATCTGTAGGTAGAAAATGGCTTAGTGTTTAAGGGATAGAGAAAAGAAACTGATTCAGAAAATCCAGTAATATCAGAATCAACATGTTTGATATCATTTAGGTCTTTTAGTTATGGCCACAAAACAGCTGTGGTGGTTTAAGACATAATATAAATATCAAGACAGGAAGAATGAGGAAGAACCTGAGTGTTAATACTACCATCTCCTATCAATAAGAAAGCATTTATTTTAAATCCTTATTATAAAGGCACTAAAAAAATTCTATTTGGTAATTTGGGCCTGTAACGTGTTTGAAAACACCCTACACATACCCCTGGACTATTAAAAATAAGTTGAGAATACAGTTATTGTCATAATTGACTTGGATTAGTCTTGTTCTATCACCTAGGAATATTGACACTCTGAGGGGAAATTCTATTGCCAAGATAAAGAAGAAATGAAAATTAGGCAGGCCTTAATAATACCTATCACTCAGAAAGAAAGAAGCTATTCACCTAATACCCATCAGACAAGGGGCTAATATCTAAGATATACAAGGTACTGACAGAATTTAACCAGAAAAAATACATCTAACCCCATCAAAAAATGAGAAGAAATGAACAGACAGTTTCTCAAAGAAGAGATACAAATGGCCAAAAGGCACATGAAAAAATGCTCCCCATCACTAATTATCAGGGAGATGCAAATCAAAACAACAATTAGGTGCCATCTCACACCACAGAGACTGACACACATCACAAAGAACAAGAACAATCAGTGCTGGCAAGGATGTGGGGAGAAAGGAACTTTCATTCACTGCTGGTGGGAATGCCGTCTAGTCCAACTTTTATAGAAAACAATATGGAGATTCCTCAAAAAACTGGAAATTGAGCTCCCATTTGATCCAGATAAAACACTCCTAGGTATATACCCTAGGAACTCAAAAATACAATTCAAAAATCCCTCTCTTACACCTATATTCATTGCAGCACTATTTACAATTGCCAGACTCTGCAAACAACCAAGATGCCCTGCAATAGACGAATGGCTAAAGAAACTGTGGTACATATACATAATGGAATATTAAGCAGCTGTCAGGAGAGATGAAGTCATGAAATTTTTCTTTAAATGGATGAACATGGACTCTATTATGCTGAGTCAGAGGGAGATAAAGAGACACAGAATAGTCTCACTCATCTATGGGTTTTAAGAAAAAGAAAAGACATTGAAATAATTCCCAAAGATGAGGGCCGGAAGGTCTGGCTCAAAATATGAAGCTCACCACAAAGAGTGGTGAGTTCAGTTAGAGAGAAATAACTAAGCTGAGGACGATCATAACAATGTCAGTGAGTGAAGGATGTAGAAAGTCTGTCTTGAATACAGGCAGAAGGTGGGGGATGGGGAGATAATGGCATTGGTGATGGGAAGGTTGCACTAGTGAAAGGACTGTTCTTTTTATGAAAAAAACCCAACAACGATCATGTTTGTATCACAGTGTTCAAATAAAGATATTATTATTTAAAAAAAATAATACCTATCACATAAGTGGGGAATATAAATGAAGTCAGAGAAATCAAGAAAAACATAATAAAATTGAGCCTTATAAGACATGGTGAAAGTTTCATATTTTTCTCCTAAAAGCATATTTTCATGAGTTTGTACATAAAAGTGTGAAATTGTATTATTTATATCTTTAAGAGGTAATTTTATATGAAAATTGAACAAGAGAATGAAATACTATAAAACGGGATTTTAGTTAAAAGACTATTGCAAATGGGAGAAATAAGAGATTGGAGTGACTTGCAAAAATCAGCAGTAGACATGTAGAGAGGTGAATTGACTCAATATATTTTTGAGTTATTTCTTTGAGGACATATTGGCATTTTATATGGATATTATGAAGGAAAGAAATAAAATAAGAGCTATTGCCAGAACCCAAATATCTAATACACTAATAATTATAAATAAAAATAGAACAGAGGCTCAGAGAAAAAAATGATTTAAGAATTATTCTTTAGATATTAAGCCTGTTTGTTGTAAGCAACTGAGAAAGCAGAGTCTAAAATGGAAATTTTAAAGTTTGTTTTCCTACTTGTCAGCTGACAAAGATTCTATTGTGGGGGCTGGAGTGATAGCGCAGTGGTAAGGCATTTGCCTTGCATGTGGCTGACCCAGGATAGACCTCGGTTCAATCCCCTGCATCCCATATGGTCCCCGAAAGTCAGGAGCAATTTATGAGCACATAGCCAGGAGTAAACCATGAGCATCACTGGGTACGGCCCCAAACCCAAAAAATACATAAATATATATAGATATAGATATAGATAGATTCTATTGTGACTGGTAGGTGCAATATTAGAGAAACCCAAAAAATAAATAAATAAATAGATTTTATTGTGACTGGTAGGTGCAATATAAGAGAGCTTGGAATTTGGTTGGAGTGTGACTGTTAGGAGCTTCACATATAGTAAACCAAAATAAGATACTGATAAAAGGAAATGTATGGCAGGTGTTTTTATTACCAGCATTTGAGAAATAACCACAAGAACAATGGGGTCACATGGTTCTTTCTGAGTGTTATCAATGTACTAGAGAAAAGCATGTACTTCAAGATAAATTATGAAATCTAAGGTGCTAGAAATAGTAGATCCATATAGTACAGTGACAGGTTACAAAATTAACACACAAAATTCAATGGCCTTCTTATACACAAATAATTATAGAAAAATACACATTAAAATAAAAGCAAGCCACCACAGTAACACAAATACATTTGAGTAATTAACTAAAGAGGTGAAGGACCTATACAAAGAAATCTACAAAATACTAATTTAAGAAATAAAAGAGGACAGAAGGAAATGAAGATCTATGCCTTATTCATGGATTGGAAGGATTAACATAATTAAAATGACAATACTTCCTAAAACATTGTACAGACTTAATGGAATTCCTCTAAGGATACCAGTGACATTCTTCAAAACAGTGGATTAAACACTTCTGAAATTTATTTGGAACAATAAATGCCTGTGGATTGCTATAGCAACCCTTAGGAAAAAGAAGATGGAAACATCATTTTCCGTAACTTTAAATTATACTGCAAAGCAACAGTCATTAAAACAGCATGGTAAAGATAGATCCTCAGAACTATGGAATAGACTTGAGTATTCAGAGAATGACCCCCAGACATACAGTCAATTAATCTTTGATAAGGGGCAAAAATGCAAAATGGAGAAAGGAAAGTTTCTTCACCAAGTGGCGCTGAGACAACTGGTCAGCCACATGCAAAAAGTGAACTTAGGCCTCTATCTAATGCCATGCAGAAAGATCAAATTCAAATGGATTAAAAACCTTGATATCAGATCCAGAACCATAAGATATATAAAAGAACACGAAGGTAAAACACTCCATGACATTGAGACTAAAGGCATCTTCAAGGAGGAAACACCACTGTCCAAAAGTATAAGCAAAAATAAGCAAATGAAACTACACTAAACTGAGAGGATCCTATACCTCAAAGGAAATAGTGACTAGAATACAATGGCCACCCACAGCAGGGAAGAAACTATTCACCCAATACCCATCAGATAAGGGTATCTAAGAAATACAAGGAACTGACAGTACTTAACAAGAAAAATATATCTAACCCCAATCAAAAAAAAATGAAGAGAAGAAATGAACAGACAATTTCACAAAGAAGAAATATCAAAGGCACATAAAAAAAAACACTCCACATTACTAACCATCAGGGAGATGCAAATCAAAACAACAATGATGTACCATCTCACATCCACAGAGACTGGCACACATCACACAGAACAAGAACAGTCATTGCTGGCGGAGATGCAGAAAGAAAAAGGAATTTTCATTCACTGCTAGAGAAAATGCTATTTAGTTCAGCCTTTCTGGAAAACAATATGGAGATTCCTCAAAAAACTAGAAATTGAGCTCCCTTATGATCCAGCTATACCACTCAAAGAGATATACTCTAGGAATAAAAATACTCAATACAAAAATTCCCTCTGTGCTCATATATGTATTGCAATGCTAATTAGAAAACCAGAATATGGAAGCAACCCAGACATCCAACAACAGGTGAGTAGCTAAAGAAACTGGGGTACATCTACACAACAGAAAGTTATGCAATTTTTAGGGGAAAAAAATGAAGTCATGAAATTTGCCTATGCATGGTAGACATGAAGACTATTGTGCTGAATAAAATGAGTCAGAGGGAGAGAGATAAATACAAAAGAGTCTCACTCATCTGTGGTATTTAAGAAAAATAAAAGACATTATAGTAATAATACTTAGAGACAATGGAGATGAGGGCCAGAAAGACTAGCCCATGATATGGAGCTTACCACAAAGAGTGGTAAGTTTAGTTAGAGAAATAACTACACTAACAACTACTATAATAATGATAGAAAGATAAATACAATGTCTGTCTAGAAGACAGGCAAGGGGTGGTGGAGGAGGGAAATGGGGGCATTGGTCGTGGGGAAGTTAAATTGGTAATATTTTATGGCTGAAACCCAATTGCAAACATATTTGTAACCATGGTGCTTAAATAAAATATTATTAAAATAAAATAAAATTTATTTTTATAGCACTGCATCTCAATTTAATTCAGTTTGAAATTTTCAAGATACTTTTTCCACTACTATCTTGAGCTATTGAGAGGTACATGAGAGGGCTGTCACCATAGACTGTGAGTGCTTGGGGACTCAGGCGGGAAGCAGCACGCACCTTTCCCAGGTCCCAAAGCATATGATCATTCAGACCACTGGAACACTCAATGGAGCATCACAGACTTATGTTACAGGTCCCATCGAACACGTTTTGGCAAATCACTACTTTTTTTCTCTCTCTTTCTCTCTTTTCCCTCTACTTCTTCTCCCCCTCTCTCCTTTAGTCTTTTATGTTAAATAAATTCAATTCAATTCAATCTATGTTAAATAAAGCCCTCGTTGTCAGTTGCTCCTTAGGAAAGGTGCCTCTATCCTTAAGATGCAGTGAAAGATGCTACTTAGGGTAGCCACACATTATTGTTCTTACTACCACATTGTTTAGTACTCTAGACATGAAAACTGTGCCTGTACTAAAAAGCTACAACCATGATATGACCCTAACACCTTTATCTAGCAAAGACCACCTCCATCAGTGATGAAGAGCCTTCAAAGTGGAAAATCCTCCAACACCAATGCACTGGCCGAACCCTTTTCAACTTAATTTTACTGTATTTATTTATTCTTCTTTTCTTCTCCCTCTTATCTTTTGTTTTACCCTTCTTTCTCTCCTAATCCATATCTTAGCCAATTATTTATCTTTTCTTAACCCAATTATTTCTTAAGGTCTCCGACCCAGCCTATGAGGGTCAGGCCTCCAACAACAACCTAAGAATAGAACTCTAATGTCTCTCTTTATGTGGACATGAGTTTGTTGACAGTGAACTCCTATCTGATTGCCAAATCTAAAATGTAAACAAGCCATGCCTAAAGTGTATATAGCCCTTTCTCTACATTATCCCTCCTCCCCCTGTCAGAAATCCTTCTTATCCACTCATCCCCCCAACCCTGATCCATTATTCTGTATCTCTTAGCCAAAGGAATTTTCTTTCTAATATCCCAATACTTACTATGGCTATGCAAAAACAAACAAAAAAAGCAACAACAAAGAAAAGAACAACAAAGAAACACCAAAGAAAAAACCTTGCCACACCATCCCCCCTTTTATTTTCTTCATTTCTTTTTTTATTATTTTTGGTCTTTCGGGCCACACCCATTCGATACTCAGGGGTTACTCCTGGCTAAGCACTCAGAAATTGCCCATGGTTTGGGTGGACCATATGGGACGCCAGGGAATCGAACCGCAGTCCTTCCTTAGCTAGCGCTTGCAAGGCAGACACCATACCTCTAGCACCACCTCGCTGGCCCCTTCTTTTCTTTTTCTTTCATTTAAATTTATATGTATAGCTTCTAGTCAGGGGATCCCACCCACTTTCTTTTGTTGTTGTTGTTTTGGGGTTTTTCTTTTTTGTTTTCTATTTTTCAACAGAACCATAAAACATAAATCATCTTGTTCTGCATCATATTTCTATGTCTTCCTACAAATTAAGAAGTAAAAATGTGGATGGTACCAGGGGCAAAGCAATCTCATGAGCATTGAGTGGGAATAAAAAATGACCAGACCTAAATATCCAACCCAAAGTCAATGACAATAGAATCAAGAGATCCAAACTATAACAAGGTATACACAAAAGGGACCTGTTACAGTAGCAGTCCAGGGGACTATGGCTAGAGGTATGGGATGCATGCTGAGAACAGTGGTAGAGGGAGGTAAACACTGGTGGTTGGAATTGGCCTAATTCACTGTCTCTATGTACCTTAAACATAATTGTGAAAGATTTTTAATTCAAAAAAGAATAATAATAAATAAGTAAATGAAAAAAGTAAATTTAAATTAAGTATAACTGGACCTGAAATATAGCTCAGCAGTAAAACACTAGTTTTGCATGTGTGAGGCGCTGGCTCTGAATCCTAATAAGCCAAATAAAAGTCACTTCAGAAAAAAATAGAAAAACTAGACTCAAATTTAATATGTTTTTTTTTCTCTTTATTTGGATATCTTGATTACATAAATGATTGTGATAAGGTTTCAGTCCTATAAAGATCACCCCTCTTCACCAGTGCAACATTCCTGCCACCAAAGTCCCAAATCTCCCTCCATCCCACCCCACCCCCACCTGTACTCCAGACAGGCTTTCCAGTTCCCTCATTCATTCACTTGATTATGGTAGTTCTCAGTGTAGTTATTTCTATAACTGTGCTCACCACTCTTGTGGTGAGCTTCATGGAGTGAGCTGGTGTTCCAGCTCTCCTCTAATTGTCTCTGAGGATTGTTACAAAAATGACTTTTATTTTTCTTAAGACCCATAGATGAGTGAGACTATTCTGCGTCTCTCTCTCTCCCTCTGACTTATTTCACTGAGCATGATAGATTCCATGTACATCCATGTATAGGAAAATTTCATGACTTCATCTCTCCTGGCGGCTGCATAATATTCCATTGTGTATATGTACCACAATTTCTTTAGCCATTCGTCTGTTGAAGGGCATCTTGGTTGTTTCCAGAGCCTGGCTATTGTGAATAGTGCTGCAATAAATATAGGTGTGAGGAAGGGGTTTTTGTATTGTATTCTTGTGCTCCTAGGGTATATCCCTAGGAGTGGAATAGCTGGGTCGAATGGGAGCTCAATTTCCAGTTTTTGAAGAAACCTCCATATCGCTTTCCATAGAGGCTGTACTATGTTGGCACCCTGGTATTTTTAAATATAAATTTACATAGCTAAGTTATCATGTATGGAAACTATTATAATGATAGCAGAGATAACATTATCTTTGCATATCAAAATTTTAGGTGATTTTTATTTCTTTATTTTTATGATTTTATTTTCATGATTCAATGAAAAAATAGAAATCATTTTAATAAAAAATTGATTTCCTAAAATTTTTTAGTATCAGCTGTCTTTATTGAGGTATTCTTTCCACACACCTTTTGTTTTGTTCTTTTAAAAACACTTGTATTTGTTTTATTTCCCCCAGAAATATAGTGTCCCTGCATGAGGATAGTGTCACAATCTAGGTTCTGGTGACAATGGTCTCCTGCTCTCTTTCATCTCATCTGATCTCTTATTTGTGTTCTCCTCAATCCCACTGCTCCTTCCTAAGTCTATTTTGTCTCTAGAAAGAGGCTGCTGTAGAAATCCAAGAGGCAAAAAGAGTGCCAAAAAAAATAGACCCTAACAGAATAGCACCCAGACATATAGTAATCCAAATGGCAAAAAACAAAGAGAGAGATGGACTCCTAAAACAGTAAGAGAGAATAAAAACCTTAAAATCCTTAAGTATAAAGGAAAGAACATAAGAATAAAATCAGGTCTCCCATTTGAAGTGATCCAAGAAAAGAGTGGAATGCCAAATTCAAATTACTGAATGAAAGAAATTTTCAACCAAGAGTCCACTACTCAGAAAAGCTCTTATTTATATGGAAGGGAGGGATAAAAACATTCTCAGACAAAAAAAGAACTTGCAATATTTTCTCTAATCAAGCCATTTACTAAAATTCTTAAGAAACCAATTATTATCATGCCACTGAAAAAAAAGAAAAAATGGAAGTTAAGAATCTAAGTTAAAAATAATGACAGTATAAACAAAGCTGTTTAGTGGCGATATGAAGCATAATGTTTACACATACCATTAGAAATTTTTCCAGGCTTTAAAGTAAAACATAAAATTAGTTTTCTGGCATTGTTAACATTTTGACAATGTTTGTTTTAAAGTACAAACAAAAATTTTGAACAAAAGTTCAAAAGACCTCTTACTTTTGTTCAAAACATTGACAATATTTAAAATATTAAAAAAGAATTGTGTTCTATAAATATTCTGTAAAAATCATATTCTGTAAAAAACAGGGCTCAGAGTTTAAGGCACTTGTTTTGCATGTGACTGATCCCAGTTATATCTTTAGTATCACCATATGTAGTATCCAAGTGATGCCCATGTACTCACTTAAACACATATTTCTCTTTCTTTCTCCCCCCTCGAACCTCTCTAAATTTGTCCCAATAACAATCTACTCCATTTGACTGAAGGAAGAAAATAATCTATATTGTGTAACTGATGATTTGTAGTGGATTTGAAAATTACATACTAAAAAAAAATTTTAAGAGGAAGATAGAGCCAGAGAGATAACTCAACAAATTAAGCACATCCTGTATATGGAAGGCCCAGTTTCAGGTTGAACACCACCAGGACTGACCCTGAGTCTGAACACTGCCTGGTATAGCCAAAAACAAACAAACAAAAAAATAAGACAGATTTCTAATATTTTTAAACTCAAGGAAGGTAAAAAAACCATAGCAAGACTCTGGAAACAACCAAGATGCCCTTCAACAGATGAATGGCTAAAGAAACTGTGGTACATATACACAATGGAATATTATGCAGCTGTCAGGAGAGATGAAGTCATGAAATTTTCCTATACATGGATGTACATGGAATCTATTATGCTGAGTGAAATAAGTCAGAGAGAGAGAGAAAAACGCAGAATGGTCTCACTCATCTATGGGTTTTAAGAAAAATGAAAGACACCCTTGTAATAATAATTTTCAGACACAAAAGAGAAAAGAGCTGGAAGTTCCAGCTCACCTCAGGAAGCTCACCACAAAGAGTGATGAGTTTAGTTAGAGAAATAACTACATTTTGAACTGTCCTAATATTGAGAATGTATGAGGGAAATGTAGAGCCTGTTTAGGGTACAGGCGGGGGTTGGGTGGGGAGGAGGGTGATTTGGGACTTGGGTGATGGGAATGTTGCACTGGTGATGGGTGGTGTTCCTTTTATGACTGAAACCCAAACACAATCATGTATGTAATCAAGGTGTTTAAATAAAAAAAAAATTAAAAAAAAAAAAAAGGAAGGTAAAAAAAAAACTTGTTTTTACCACTGATAAGATTAACTCAGTCATTCCTAGCAGGGGATATCTTGAAACAAAGATATTAAGGCGTCATATTTCAGAATCTAATAAAATGACTCTAAGCAAAAATCAATGGGGGCCCATCTGTGGTGGGCAGATCATGGTAACTGTGTATTCTTAAAAGCATAGATAGATAGAGAGAGAGAGAGAGAGAGAGAGAGAGAGAGAGAGAGATAGATAGATAGATAGATAGATAGATAGATAGATAGATAGATAGGTAGGTAGGTAGGTAGGTAGGTAGGTAGGTAGGTAGGTAGGTAGGTAGATAGATAGATAGATAGATAGATAGATAGATAGATAGATAGATAGATAGATAGATAGATAGATAGATAGATAGATAGATAGATAGATAGATAGATAGATAGATAGATAGATAGATAGATAGATAGATATTTGTACTCTTGTAAACTGATTTTATTTTATTTTTAAAAAGGACCAAAAAATATATTGGAAATACATTGGGACAGAATATGAAATAAAAGAATGCTGATATGATGAGAATCTTGTGGGAATGTAAATTAGTGTAACCACTATGAAAAATGGTCTGAAGATTCCTTAAAAACCTAAAACAGAGGGCTGGAGAGATAGTTCAGTTGTAGGGTGTTTGCCTTGCAAGCAGCCGATTTAGGACTAACGGTGGTTTGAATCCGGCATCCCATATGGTCCACTATGCCTGCCAGGAGCGATTTCTGAGCACAGAGCCAGGAATAACTCCTGAGTCCTGCTGGGTGTGACCCAAAAACAAACAAACAAACAAAAACAAAAACACAAAACAGAAAATATTATATGATCCAGCAAAACCACTCCGAGACATTATCTGAACAAAATAAAATTTTGAAAAGAAATTTGCACTCCTGTATTTATAGCAAAACTATGCACACTGGGATCAACCAAAATGTCCATCAACAGATGACTGAATAAAGAACAGAGCTCAATGGACTACTACTCATTAGTTTTAGCCATTAAAATGTGGAAGTATGTCTTTTAGAACAAAATGGATAACTTTTGAGGTAATTGTGCTAATTTAAGTAAGGAAATAAATTAATTATGGAATTGTATAACTTATATATATATTTACATATATTCATATATATAAGTAAAGTTATGAATTGGGGGAAAATAAGAAAACCCTTAGATCTGATTAAAATTATGGTAGTTACCATAAAAATAGGAATGGAATAAGAGGTCATTTGATAATGAAGTGTGATTCACACTTTGCTGGGAATTACAGAGATGTTTGTACACAGGTACAAAGCTATGTCCCTTAAATGCTATAGTATTGACAACTTAAAAGTAACATCTCATTTCCTCTCTCCCACTTTCCTGCTACTACACATCCATTTCTGTTCTGATGTACATGTGATAGGAAAACATGGCAGAGTAATCTGTTTGAAAATTTCTTACATGTATTGACACTTGCATTATGATATTTCAAAATTATTTATTAATCCTTTATTATTTATGCTAATTGTTTATTAAGTTCACTAGTATATGTTATGCAAAGCCTCACTGTCCTTTCAGCTAAGGTCCAGTTGTTATTTTCTCCTTTACTGAAAATGGATAGCAGCAATGATTTCACATTGACTTACAAAGTTCAGGTAGAGAACTCTTCCTGTTTGCTTTTGTTGGTTGACTAACTCTAAAGAAGACAAACTTCTTGTTAATAACCACTTGTCTCAGACAGGACAATGTCACCAAAAATTCAAAAGACATTGAAAATTTTGGGGGTAAGAGATTAGAGGACTTGGAGAGGGGCATGGATTAATATTTTCAAAGATCTTTATAAGTATGGGAAGAAAGAAACAAAATACAAAAATCAGAGGTTTTGATAATAAGTTTAAAGGAAAGAAATTTTACATCCCTAAGTTCTCTTTTTGTTGTTGTTTACCGCAGGGAAAAAAGCCTGTGAAAAGTTATTTTTTTTCCACTGAATCATGTTCCCTTTAATAATCATCTAACAAAAAAATCTTTTTTTCTGAAAGCCATTGGATGTTCAATGTGTTCTTCATATGAACAGCCTTTGGAGAACACTCATCTACATGCCATAATACTAGGAAAAACTCATTAGCTGTAAACAGTTTGCAAAGTCAACTTCCAAGTAGTAAGAACTCTGTTGTCAAAGTCTGAATTTCAGACAAGATAGAATACAACTATTCTGACACTTCCATTCCTCACCATTCAAAGGTCAGAAAAGACAACTGCTAGATAAAGGTTATTGATGCTGTCATTGCAAAGCTCAACTCTATTATGATTGCTGTTGTCCAAGCATAACACCAAAAAAATTCATTGTTCCCATATTTCAAAAAGTTCCTGCAATTAAAGCTACTGCTCCAATCTCCCACATGCATCTGAAGCATGTATGTGAACACACAAAGAAAGGGAAAAGATTGCCTACTTTTCTCAGCTAGTAAATCTAACTTTTTTTAACAAATAAAAAGACAATTAATACTGAAGAGAGAGTGGGAAGAACTGAATGAAAGAAAGTAGATTGATGTGGTTTTCATTTTCACCACTTAGTGAAGGCCTAAAAAAAAATACTTGTTTCGGATTTATTTGTGGAGATTTTTTTCCTTATTCCTTTTCTAGGAAACTAAATAGCCTCTCTTAACTAAGTGAATTTTTACTAATTATATAGGAAATGAATATCTAACAGAGAACCCACTATATATCTTGGAGATCAAAACCATAAGAATATAATAAAAAAATGAAGTTTTAGATTAACTCCCACCATGTGCTTATTTGAGTTCCATTTCTGCTTTATGTTAGCTTTTTGCTAATCATAATAAGAGAACTAACTAAATGTCTGATCTATCATACTGTTTCACAGAATTTCATTTAATCCACACAGAGTCTCTTTGTAACAGAAGTTAGGGAGGCAGTTCACAACTTCTCAGATGATTGTGGGAATACTGTAAGACCAAAACTCTATACTATCAGGGCCAGAGCAATGGTGCAAGCCATAAGGCATCTACTTTGCAAACACCAGCCTAGGACAGACCTCGGTTTGATCCCCCAGCGTCCCATATGGTCTCCCAAGCCAGGAGCGATTTCTGAGCGCATAGCCAGGAGTGGCCCCTGAGCATCACCGGGTGTGGCCCAAAGACAAACAAAAAATTCTACTATCAACTTTTTAACTCTATACTCAGAATGATTTAATTAAAAATTAAAAAAAACTTTCCCACAATTATAAATTGTACAATGAACTAAGAAAAAAGTTTCTCAATGACTATTTCTAGATCATAGACCTATTTGTCCAAATCAACTTAGATATTCTATAAGCACTGCAAACATAATTTCTCAAACTTCATTATCTTTTGTTTTGTTTTGCTTTGCTTTTTTGATATACTCAGGTGTGTTCAGGGCTTACTACTGGCTCTGCAAACAGGGATCACTCCTGGAAGTCTTTGAAGACTATATAGGATGCCAGGAATCCAACCCAGCTTGGCAGAGTGCAAGACAAGCAACCTCCCTACTCACTCCAGTCTCCGTTTCATTCATCATACCAATCTTCTGACAATATCTATAAGGCTGAAAACCATAAACTATAAAATTATCTTATCTCTTTTCTTCCTTCAACCTCTAATATGGTTTTGACATTCCCTTCCATCAAACTAAACCTCAGGAACGGACATTGACCTGACTGGACATTTACCTCCTTTACATAGAATATTTTCTTAGAAAACTTGGTGATTCTTTCTGCCACTTTCTGTCCCACAAAAATATTTTTAAAACCTCTTTCCAATTTACAACTCAATTCTATCTCCTGCATGTGGTAAAATGAATTGTAATCACCAAGAAACACAGTTTTTATAACCTACAGTCTCCGTAGGAGGATTAGAGACTAGAAACAGTTTGCATCTTCCTCCAAATGGTAAAACAACTTCCTATCACAATGATACAATGAAGTTTACTTTTTTTTCCTTCTGGCTGAGTCAATTAGTGTATGCTCCATCTTATCACAGCTCTTTGAAATCTTCCTATTCTTTGTTTTACTGAAGATGTGTTCAGACTTTGTGTGTGTGTGTGTTCAGATTTTTACTATCTCTCTCCCCATTCCAATATATTTAAATAGTCTTCCTTGTCTGTTTTACTATTTTTATGTTTTACTAATATATGTTTTACAAATTTCTGCTATGATATCAGTAAACCATCTCCTTAACATTTCTCATGGTCTTTCTTTCCTCTCATCCCAGAGCCTAATAAAATAAACACATATCACCTCAATTAATACAGTCATTCCAAACCACTATAGACTTTATAGCCCAATTTCAGTTATCTTCCCTTCCAATTATTCCCTATACTATTATTAAATAACTAAAAAGACTAATCATATATTGCTAGTCCTACACAAAGACCTTCAAAGACACCTGCTTTCACATAATGCTGTGACTATATATATATATATATGTTTTCCCAAGACTGTCCTGGTGTATTCTACTGCCCAGGTTAACTATTAGTAAAGGCTACCTTTTGATCTAAAAAAAAAGTCCCATTTAGAAGAAAGTGACACTAAATGGAATCTATGTACAATATAAATGCTAACATTTTTTAATATATATATTTTATTTAAACACCTTGATTACATACATGATTGTGTTTAGGTTTCAGTCATGTAAAGAACACCACCCATCACCAGTGCAACATTCCCACCAACAATGTCCCAAATCTTCTTCCTCCCCACCCAACCCCCGCCTGTACTCTAGACAGGCTTTCTATTTCCCACATACATTCTCATTGTTAGGAGTATTCACAATGTAGTTATTTCTCTAACAAACTCATCCCTGTTTGTGGTGAGCTTCGTGAGGTGAGCTCTAACTTCCAGCCCTCCTCTCTCTTTTGTGTCTGAAAATTATTATTGCAAGAATGTCTTTCATTTTTCTTAAAACCCATAGATGAGTGAGACCATTCTGTGTTTTTCTCTCTCTCTCTTATTTCACTCAGCATAATATATTCCATGTACATCCATGTATAGGAAAATTTCATGACTTCATCTCTCCTGACAGCTGCATAGTATTTTGTTGTGTATATGTACCACAGTTTCTTTAGCCATTCGTCTGTTGAAGGGCATCTTGGTTGTTTCCAGAGTCTTGCTATGGTAAATAGTGCTGCAATGAATATAGGTGTAAGGAAGGGGTTTTTGTATTGTATTTTTGTGTTCCTAGGGTATATTCCTAGGAGTGGTATAGCTGGATCATATGGGAGCTAGATTTCCAGTTTTTGGAGGAATCTCCATATTGCTTTTCATAAAGGTTGAACTAGACGGCATTCCCACCAGCAGTAGATAAGAGTTCCTTTCTCTCCACATCCCCAGCAATATTGCTTGTTCTCATTCTTTGTAATGTGTGCCAATCTCTGGGGTGTGAGGTGGTACCTCATAGTTGTTTTGATTTGCATCTCCCTGACGATTAGTGATGTAGAGCATTTTTTCATGTGTCTTTTGGCCATTTGTATTTCTTCTTTGTCAAAGTGTCTGTCCATTTCTTCTCCCCATTTTTGATTGGATTAGATGTTTTTTTCTTATAAATTTCTGTCAGTGCCTTTTATATTTTGGAGATTAGTCCTTTATCTGATGGGTATTGGGTGAATAGTTTTTCCCAATCAGTGGGTAGCTCTTGTATCCTGGGCCCTATTTTATTTGAGGTGCAGAAGCTTCTCAGCTTAATATATTCCCATCTGTTAATGTCTGCTTTTACTTGCTTGGAGAGTGCAGTTTCCTCCTTGAAGATGCCTGTAGTCTCAATGTCCTGGAGTGTTTTGCCTACGTGTTGTTCTATATATTTTATGGTTTCGGGTCTGATATATAGGTCTTTAATCCATTTGGATTTTACCTTTCTACATGATGTTAACTGGGGGTCTAAGTTCAATTTTTTGCAAGTGGCTAGCCAGTTGTGCCAACACCACTTGTTGAAGAGGCTTTCTTTGCTCCATTTAGGATTTCTTGCTCCTTTATAAAAAATTAGGTGATTGTATGTCTGGGGAACATTCTCTGAGTATTCAAGCCTATTCCACTGATCTGAGGGCCTGTCTTTATTCCAATACCATGCTGTTTTGATAACTATCATTTTGTAGTAAAGTTTAAAGTTGGGAAAAGTAATTCCTCCCATATTCTTTTTCGCAATGATTGCTTTAGCTATTCTAGGGTGTTTATTGTTCCAAATGAATTTCAAAAGTGCCTGATCCACTTTTTTGAAGAATGTCATGGGTATCTTTAGAGGAATCGCATTAATCTGTGCAATGCTTTGGGGAGTATTGCCAATAAATCCTAACTTCTAATCTCATGTAGTACCACTCGTTTTTTTTGGGGGGAGGAGGTTTGGGCCACACCCGGCAGCATTCAGGGGGTTACTCCTGGATCTCTGCTCAGAAATTGTTCCTGGCAGGCCCTGGTTATCAAATGGGATGCCAGAATTCGAACCACCATTGGTCCTGAGTTGGCTGCTTGCAAGGCAAACGCCCTACCAGTGTGCTATCTCTCCGGCCCTTTTACATTTTTTTTGGTTACTACCACTCTTTTATACACATATTCCAACCTTAAACTTCAAAGCACAAAAAGTCACATAAAATTTTTATAAACATATATGGTTAGACTCAGTAGTATGCTAATGAAATAGATCCTCTGAAATTGTATCACGACCACAGTAAATTTTTTCTCTTTATTTGAATATCTTGATAGCATAAATGATGTGATTAGGTTTCAGTCATGTAAAGAACACCCCCCTTTACCAGTGCAACATTCCCGCCACCAATGTCCCAAATCTCCCTCCATCTCCCCCTACCCCCACCTGTACTCCAGACAGGCTTTCCAGTTCCCTCATTCATTTACTTGATTATGGTAGTTCTCTGTGTAGTTATTTCTATAGCTGTACTCATCACTCTTTGTGGTGAGATTCATGGAGTGAGCTGGTGTTCCAGCCCTCCTCTCATTGTCTCTGAGGATTGTTACAAAAATGACTTTTATTTTTCTTAAAACCCATAGATGAGTGAGACTATTCTGTATCTCTCTCTCCATCTGACTTATTTCACTGAGCATGATAGATTCCATGTACATCCATGTATAGGAAAATTTCATGACTTCATCGCTCCTGACGGCTGCATAATATTCCATTGTGTATATGTACCACAGTTTCTTTAGCCATTCGTCTGTTGAAGGGCATCTTGGTTGTTTCCAGAGCCTGGCTATTGTGAATAGTGCTGCAATAAATATAGGTGTGAGGAAGGGGTTTTTGTATTGTATTCTTGTGTTCTTAGGGTATATCCCTAGGAGTGGAATAGCTGGGTCGAATGGGAGCTCAATTTCCAGATTTTGAAGGAACCTCCATATCGCTTTCCAGACTCAGTAGATTTTTAAGAGCTTCCAAATATCTATAATTTGTTGCTTGAGCAGTAGCGCAGCAGTACAGTGCTTGCCTTGCATGCAGTTAATCCAGGACAGACCTCGGTTCAATCCCTAGTATCCTATATGGTCCCCCAAACTAGAAGTGATTTCTGAGCGCATAGCCAGGAGTAACCTCTGAGTGTCACCAGGTGTGGCTCCAAAACAACAACAACAAAAATATCTATAATGTTGAATAAAACTGTGAATACCTAATATGTGAGTGCAGACCAACCACATCATGTTACTGTTTCTTCAACTTTTAAGTTTTTATAGTCTTGGGAATAATTTCAGTTCTTACCTACCTTTAATCTGTGATGGGTCCTCTGATCTTTTATTCAATTTTGTGCATACCTTTATTATATACTAATAACATCAAAGTATAATAATTTATTTAAATGTTCATCAATAACTAAATCCTACTGATGTGTACTCAATCTGTCTCTCAAATCTGTTTCATTGCCCTGCACTAGCTCATCATCCCTTTCATGAAATTGTATAGATTCCTCTATTGGAATCTTGGCTTCCAATAGTATGTTTCTCCAAATTCCTGCGTCCATTATTCTTTTAAACCCTTTGACTATTATTTCACTATTCACTTTCCTGATGGCTCATCACATCCTAAAAAATAAATATCCAAACTTTCCCGTGTGGAATTTACAGACCTTTATGAATGACTCCAACACACAGATTCCTCTTCCCCTTGTTTTCATACCTCCTACCACACCCTCATAAGATGCCTCAACCAACTTGAAGCAGTTCACCATATTTTGCTTTGGATGTTTCTTCCACCTAAAGTATCATTTTTCCATCAAGCAAACTGTGTTTTTAAAGTTCCACTAAAGAATAATTTCTCCAATGTTGTCAGCCACCAGTAATTAATTACTCCATCTTCTTTCCCACATTTTCCACTTTAAATAGCTATAGACCACTTATCACAATTTGGCCTTATTATAAATGCCTTTCTTCCTCACTGGACAGTGAACATCTCAAAAGTAAAGGTCAAGTAATTATAGTATCATTCCCGCTAAGTGATTGTTGAAGTCATTTCAAAAAATGCTTTTAAATCCCTAATGTAAATTTAAGATAAGCATCTTTAATCATTTCTGTCCCTTTATCCACTGAGGAAATTGGCAGTATAAATACTTTAAATCTCAGAGTTCTAACATAAGAATTAGAGAGGTCAAAGAAATCTCTGGAGATGGTGGGAGAAAAAAAAATTGAGAATCCTTCCAAATGAAAGTACTTCCAAATTTGAAGCCTGGCCAGCCTAGCCTCTAGATTTTAGAGTTGGATTCTGTGTTTTAACCATCACGTTACAAGATCATTCAGTAGTAGAAATGGCAAAGCCAAGTTATTTCTTACAAAAATCTGAAGATTTCAAAGAAAGTTTCTCATTTCTAATCTTTAAAGTTTCAAACCCATGATTCCCATTCAAAATGATAAGAGCTACAAATTGAAAACTTTGAAGTCTTTTGATACTCTCTGAAGAGGGATAATGTGCTATGATGTTAGAACCCTAATTCTGGAGTAGTTCTTATTTGTGTACCAACTAATATCTAATGACAGGGAATATCCCAGACACTTTCAGGAATCCCTTCCCGGCATTAGAAAATACCAATGGCTTGAGCAAATACCAGTGGTATCCATCTTCATTTGGAATAAATTATATCTAGAAGAGATTATGTATAATATCCAGGATTCTTTTTTCTGAAGTATCTTAAATAATATTCTCTAGAATTTCTCAAACCAAAGTAAGTAAAAACTTAGGTGCAGATTAAAGTTTTGAAGATTTTGTTCTGGGGGTGTTAGGGGGGATTCTTGTTATTTTTATTTATTTTTTAATAATATCTTTATTTAGAAACTGACTTTGACAACCACAACTGGGCAGAACTTACTGAGGGGCCAATAAGAAATATCGCAGTCTAGGCTTTGGCCCAAGATTCGTACAAAAAACCAAGATATCTAATTCCAGAGGTCAGACTTGGACAACTGTGACTGAGCAGAACTTCTGGAACTGCACTAAAAGACTCCATCCTAGGCTTTGTCCTAGGATCTGAGCAAAAACAATGATCATTAATTACAGAAAACTGATTACAATAGTAATAGAATAGAATTTTTAGAATTGTAAAGGAAGACTCTATCCTAGCCTTCATCCTATGACCTGTGCAAATACCAAGATCTCTAGCTACAGAGGCCTGATTTTATCATCCACAACTAAGCGGAAAATTTCCTATCACCATAAAAAGACCTTGAGGTGTGTATTTGAGCCTGTAGTTGTTCCCAAGGCAGTATGCTTCAAGGGCAGAGAAACCTGTATCTCTTAGAGATTAGGCCAAGGGAATTCCCTCTCTAATTTCCCCAAAACTTACTGTGCCTCTGAAAAAAAAGGTGGGGAGCACAAAACCTTGCCACACCAGCCCTCTTTGATTCACTTTTTTGTTTTCTTTTTCTTCTTTTTATTTATTTTCTTCTCTTCCCTATTTTTTCTTTTTTTCTTCTTTTTTATTTTCTTTCATTCTTTTTGTCAATATATGATGATTGTTGTTTTTAGTAACTGGGTGCTTTCTTTTGTAGTTGCTGGGTTTTTATGGTGGTGGTGGTGGTGGTGGTGGTGGTGGTGGTGGTGGTGGTGGTGGTGGTGGTGGTGGTTTTCGTTTTGTCTTTCTTCTTTTTTCCCTTTCTTCTTTTAATTGATATTCATAACCTGTAGACTGAATCCTCCCAGTTTTTTGTTTTTTTGTTTTGAAACAGAACCACATAATTTGAATCATCTTGTTCTGCCTTATGAATTGAGGAGGAAAAAAATGGAGGGTACCAAAACCAAACAGTTGTATGAACATTGAGTAGAAATAAAAAACAATCAGTCTTAAACGCCAATCCCAAAGTCAATGACAACAGAATCGATACCCAATCTACAGCAAGCTATACAGAGGGGAGCAGTTACACTAGTAGTCAGGGGGGCAAATGAAGGCTATATGGGATGCATGCTGGGAACAGGAGTGGAGGGAGGACAACACTGGTGGTGGGAATAGCCCTGATTCATTGTCACTATGAACTTAAATATTACTGTGAAAGATTTATAATTCACATTGGTCACAATAAAATTATTTAAATAAAAATAATATCTTTAACCATGATAATTACAAACATGTTCATAGTCAGGATTTCAGTTATAAAAAAAAGAACACTTTTCTTCACCAGTGCGATCTTTCCACCATCAATGCCCCTCATCTCCCTCCTCCTCCACCCCTGCCTGTATTCCAGACCAGCATATTACTTCTCTCACTCACTACCATTGTCATGATAGTTGTTAATATAGTTATTTCTCTAACTGCACTCACCACTCTTTGTGATAAGCTTCATATAGTGACTGATCCTTCCAGCCTCACCTATATTGTCTCTGTTACAATAATGTCTTTTTTTAATCGCATAGATTAGTGAAAGTATTCTGTGTCTATCTCTCTCCCTCTGGCATATTTCACTCAGTATAGTGAGTATAGAAAAATTTCACAACTTCATTTTTCCTGACAGCTGCATAGTATTTCATGTATGTGTACTACAATTTTTTAGCCACTCATCTATTGTTGGGCATCTATGTTTTTTTCCAGATTCTGGCTATTTTAAATAGCACTGCAATAAATATAGGTGTACAGATGGCATTTTTGTATTACATTTTTTTGTGTTCCTAGGGTATATCCCTATGAGTGGTATAGCTGGATCAAATGGGAGCTCAATTTCCAGCTTTTTGAAGAATCTCCATATTGTTTTCCATAAAGGCTGGACTAGATGGCATTCCCACCAGCAGTGAGTGAGAGTTCCTATGTCCCTGCATCCCCGCCAGCATTGATTGTTCTTCTTTGTGATGTGTGCCAGTCTCTGTGGCATGAGATGGTACCTCATCACTGTTTTGATTTTCATCTCCCTGATAATTAATGATGTGGAGCATTTTTTCATGTGTCTTTTAACCATTTGTATTTTCTTTGAGGAAGTGTCTGCTTATTTTTGATGAGGTTAGATTTTTTTCTTATTAATTTCTGTCAGTTCCTTGTATATCTTTGAAATTAGCTTCTTATTTGATGAGTATTGAGTGAATAGTTTCTCCAATTCTGTGGATAGCCTTTGTTTTCTAGTCACTATTTCCTTTGAGGTGCAGAAACTTCTCAGCTTAATATAGTCCCATTTGTTTGTCTGCTATTTCTTTTTTATAATATATTTATAGTATTTTTATTTAAGCACCATGATTACAAACATATTTGTAGTTGGGATTCAGTCATAAAAAGTACACCCCACTTCCAGTGCAACCTTCCCATAACCAATCCCACTCAACTCCCTCCTCCCCTGACCTCTGCCTATCTTTGTGATAGACATTCTATTTCTCTTACTACCAATGTCATGATAGCTAATGTAGTCCCATTTGTTTATACCTCAGCTTCCACTTGTTTGCACAGTGGTTTTTTTCTCCTTGAAGATCCTTTAGTCTCAATGTCATGAGTGTTTTACTTACATGTTTACTTACATGTTCTTCTATATACCTGATGGTTCCAGGTCTGATACAAAGTCTTTAACCCATTTAGGTTTGACATTTCTACATGGTATTTGATAGAAGTCAAAGTTCTTTTTGGCATGTGGCTGACCAGTTGTCCCAACACCACTTGTTGAAGAGGCTTTCCTTGCTCCATTTTGCTTTTTTTTTTTTTTAGTAGATTGCATATCTGGGGAACATCCATTGATTACTCAAGTCTATTCCATTGATCAGAAGGTCTATCTTTATTCCAATACCACCTATCTCCATCCCATCCTGACCTGTTTAAAGACTATTTTAATGTTTTAATGACTGTTGCTTTGTAATACTATTTAAAGTTGGTGAAAGTGATGTCTCCCATTTTCTTTTCCTAAGGGTTGCTTGGGCATTTATTCTTCCAAATTCTTGGTACTTAGGCATATTCTTGAGAGTTTATTGTTCCAAATGAATGTCAGGAGTCTTTGATACACTTCTTTGAAGAATATCATGGGTGTTCTTAAAGGAATAACATTAAATCTGTACAATGCTTTGGGGAATATTGCCATTTTAAGATATTGTTCCTCCCAATCCATGAACACAGTATATTCTTATTCTCCTTGTGTCCTCTTATTTCTTGAAGAAGTGTGTTGCATTTTTCTTTGTAGAGGCCCTTCATATCTTTAGTTAAGTTGACTCCAAGTTATTTTAAGTTTCTGTGGAGTTGATGTAAATGGAATTTTTATTAAAGGTCTATTTCTTCTCTATCATTATTTGTGTATAAGGCCATTAATTTTTAGTGTTAATTTTGTAGCCTGCCACTTTGCTATATGAATTTATTGTTTCTAGAAGTTTTTTAGTATTCTTTAGGGTTTTCTAAACAGTGTAATATGTCATCTGAAAAAAAGTGAAAGCTTGACTCCTTCCTTTCCTATCTGGATGCACTTGGTATCTTTCAATTGCATAATTGCTATGGCAAGTACTTCCAGTACTGTGTTAAATAAGAGTGTTGAGAGGAGACAGCCTTGTCTTGTACCAGATTTTAAAAGGAAGGCTTTTAATTAATCTCCATTGGTATAATATTTGCTGCTGGCTTATGGTAAATGTCCTTGACTATATTGAGAAAAGTTTCTTTCATTCCCATATTGTTGCATTTTTATCATGAACATTTTGGAAATTGTCAAATGATTTTATGAATCTATTGGTATGATAGTATGGTTTATATTTTTATTGATATAATGTATTATGTTGATTAATTTTTATATGTTAAAATCATCCTTGTATCTCTGGGATGAAACCTACTTGGTCAAGTTGTATGACCTTCTTGATAAGCTGTTGGATCTTATTTGCTAAGATTTTGTTGAGAATCTTTGTATCGGTGTTCATTAGGAATATTGGGCTGTAGTTTTCTTTTTTTGGCAGATCTCTTTCTGGGTTTGGTATCAGGGTGATGTTAGCTTCATAAAAACTATTTGGGTGTGTCTTGAGATCTCAGTATCTGCACAAGTTCAGGATTGGGATTTACGATGATGTCAGTCTTTGTGGTTCAGGAGTCGTTCTGTTCCCTCATTGTCATTTTAATCCATCTTCTGTGGTTGGTGGTCTTGGTCTTTGCACTGTACCTAAGATGGCACTTAGGATAGCATCTTTCTTTGTGCTTCCAGAAGCCAGATTCCTTTACGATTGTCTCTGCTAGACCTTTGGAAGTGGGGTTCATGGTTGTTGTGCAGGTCGTAGTTCAAACCCTAGACTAGGTCTTTTTTATTGGTCCCATGGTGTATACCGTCTGGTTATGATTCTAGCAGCCAGTCATCTGTAAATCGCGATCTTGGCTTTTGGATCTACCAAAGGGTGACAGGTCTTCTGATTTTGTCTTATTGTTAGCTGGTAAGGTAGGGTAACCTGCTCTTAGATCAAGTTGTTCCCATTTTCCTCGTTGTCAGCATGTCGTACTGGAGCTGGGACTTGATGGTGACCCTGTCGTATTAAGGCTGTCCTGGCTGGGATTTGTTTCTTGTAGTTGTCATGGAGGACTGTGCCGTTTCTATGTCTTGGACCCAGGGTTCAAGGCTGGACAGATGGTATCTAGTCATCTGAGGTTTAAGTTGATTCCACATGACATTTTTTCCAGGTAGGAGATATCCCTGTATTGTAAACAACTATGAGTTCCCATCTCTAATAGATAGGAGCTCTTTTTTGTATGTAAGATACATACATACAGATACTGAGATCTCAAGACACAGAGGTCTGTTTGTACCACCCAGAACAGAACGGAAGTCTCCCAAACACGACAAAAGACCACCGGGAGAGTAAATGATCCTAAACAGAGTCTATAGTTGATCCCATGACAATATATTCCAAGGGCGGAGAAACCCATAACTCTTAGGCCAAGTGAATTCCTTTTCGAATGACCCCAACATTTACTGTGCCAGGGCAGGAGGAAAAAAAAAGCACAAAGCATTGTTTACTTATTATATATTATTTTGTACCTTCATTTATTATTATTACTATTATTTTTACTTACATAACTATTTTTTGATCGATTTCTCTGTGTAGGTGTGGTTATTGAAGCTGTTGTCCCCAGATATTCCTAGTTTTTTCTCCTCTTTTCTTTTCTTTCTTTATGGGCTAAGTCATGTTTCTTATATCAGGACCATGGCGATTTTTTCTTTTTTCTTTTTTTTTTCTTTTCTTTTTTTTGTGTTTGTGTTGTTTTGCTTTGTTTTATTTGTTTGTTTTTTGTTTTTGTTTTTGTTTTGTGCATGTGTGGTGCTTATTATTGTTGGAGTCCTCACTAGATAATGGACACTTTTTTTGTTTTGTTTTGTTTTGTACTGATGGAATGTTTCATTTTCTTTTTTCTCCATCGCCCCCCCAAATCGATGATGAGAACCTCTAGAAGGAATCTGCCCACTTTTGGAGTATTAGACTTTTACCCCAGTTTACTACGTTTCTCTTCTTCAGACCAAACCACGCAAACTTAACTAGCTAGGCCTACCACCCAGTTAGAGGGGGAAATTAGGGAGACACCTAGACCAATCAGATGCAAGAATACTAGGTGGTAGGATAGGTACATAGGGGACCACATATTCTAGCAGCCCTGGGGGTGAAGGAAGTGGATATGGGAGATAGGACAAAAACGGAGGTGAAGGGAAGACAATTTGGTGATGGGAATCCCCCCTGATGTTATGTAAATATTTAACTAAAATATTATTGTCAACATGTAAACCACTATGATCAAAATAAAAAATTATATATATAAAAAAAACTATTTGGGTGTGTTTCTGCTTCATCAATTTCCTAGTAGAGTCTGAAAAGAATTGGTAGTAGGTCCACTTGAAAGGTTTAAAATAATTTGTTAGTGAATCCATCTGGGTTTGGCTTTTGTTTGGGGGAAGACTTTTGATTACCATTTTAATTTTCTCAATAGTGATGGGTCTGTTTAGATAGGCTAGATCATCCTGGCAACTGTGGAAGACTATGAGTCCAAGAATTTATCCATTTCTTCCAGGTTCTCTTGTTTTGTGGTATAGAGTTACTCAGTCTCAGATTACCCTTTGAATCTCTGTAGTATCTGTAGTGCTGCCCACCTTTTCATTTCTAATTTAACTTATAAATTCCTCTTTCTTCCTTTCCTTGTGAGATTTGCTAGTGGTTTATTGATCTTGTTTACTTTTTCAAAGAACCAACTTTTGCTTTCATTGATCTTTCAGATTGTTCTTTGGATTTCCACATCATTAATTTCTGCTCTAAGCTTTGTTGTTTCCTTCTGCCTATCTATTTTTTGATGCTTTTGCAGATCACTTTCTAATTTATAAGTTGTGTCATTAAGTTATATATGTAGGTCCCTTCTTCCTTTCTGTTGTGTGTTTGCAAAGCTATAAATTTTCCTCAGTACTGCTTTTTCTGTGCCCCACAAATTCTATGAATTTGTGTCTTCTTCACATTTGTTTCCAGGGATGTTTTGATTCCCTCTTTGATTTTATCTCTGACTCACTCGCTGTTCAGTGGTGAGTTGTTTAATTTTCAGGTTTTAAAATTTTTCTTCTGTGTCCCATTGTAGTTCACTTATAATTTCAGTGCATTGTGGTCTGAGAAAGTATTCTGTACAATTTCTATCCTCTTGATTTTATAGAGGTATGTTTTATGGGCCAGGATGTGGTCTTCCTGGAGAATGACCCATGTGCATTGAAGAAGAATGTGTATGCATTTTTCTGGGGATGAAGAGTTATATATGTATATATGCATACATATATATGTATATGTTTATACTAGGCCACTTTCTTCCATTTCTCCTTTTAAAGATGGTATATTCTTGTTAGGTTTCAGCCTTGAGGATTTCTTATGACAGGTCTACTGTAAATCTTAAAGATGCTCCTTTGAATGTAATTTCCCTTTTTGATCTTGCTACTTTTAGTATTCTATCCCTATTTGTGGGATTCGTCATTGTGACTAGGATGTGCCTTGCGTGCTTTTTTGTTAATCTCTTTTAGCTGGTACTCTTCAGACATGCAGGATTGGTTGCATGCACTCTTTAGCTCTGAGGTTTCTCTGCAATGATGTCCTTAACTATTGTTTCTTCATGAGGATTTTCTTCCTGGGTCTCTGGAATCCAATGATTCTTATGCTGTTTCTGTTGAGTATATCAAAGACTTCTGTTTTTGTCTCTTCATAGTCTTCGAGTATTTTTTCCATTGTCTGATCCTTAGTTTTAAGGCTCTTTTCCAATTTTTTTCTGTTGCATAAAGTTGTTTTGTATCTCATCTTCCAGCTCGCTGATTCAGTCCTCAACCATTGTTACTCTGTTGGAGAAGCCTTCCAGAGAGATTTTCATCCCACATACCAACTGGAATTCTCTCATTTCTATTTTGATATTCTCTAAATTATTTTTTGTGGTTCATTCAGATTTTTACTTATTAACTTGAAGGATTTTACTTATTGCAGTTATTTTAACCTGTAACCATTGAAACAAACTTTTACCTATAGCATTAATAAAATATTTGTAGCAAAAATGAATTAATTAATTATAAAGTAGTTATTTAAATATATAATAAGTAAGTCAGACTATAAATGGCAGACTAATGACAAGAAAGACATGTTTTAAAAGTACGATCTTCGGAAGCTAGAGGGATTGTACAGCAGGTAGGGCTTTGCCTGGCACAAAGCTGACCTGGGTTCAATCTCTGAAACTCAGAAGAAATTCAGAAGCCTTCCAGGAGCCTTCCAGGAGTGATCCTTGAGAGCAGATCCAGGAATAAGCCCTGAGTACCACCTTGTGTGGTATAAAATATATTTTTTTATCCTAGATAAAAATTTTATAGTAGTAAAACCTTTTCCACAGAGGTTAAAAGAAGTATGCATATTTTCTAGAAGTGTGGGCTCTTAAATCTAAAGCTATAGAAACAGACAACATAAAGAATACTTATAGAAGATATGACTAACAATTTGGGAGGAAAGCAGTTAGTTTGGGGCAATACAGAAAAAAAAGCTCTAATTAGGATAATTCATGTTTTAAATCAACAGAAAAAATAACTAAAGACTATTTTAGGTCTTTTTTAAAATCCTCATTCAATCTTCCCAGTAAGAATTGCTAATGGGGGAATGTTAGAGAAAGAGAGGAGAGAGGGAGCAAGAGAGAGAGGGGGGGAGGAGAGAGAGAGAGAGAGAGAGAGAGAGAGAGAGAGAGAGAATCAGGCCATTTCTGAGAGAGAGCAGGAAGGCTCCCGTCCTAGTCCCCTCCAACAAGCTGGAAAGGGTCTTCTTCCCAACCTTCCCTCAGGGTTCCAGTGCCATCACTGTTCATCTGCCCTTTGAGGCCAGCCAGGTTGGTGTCCGGGAGGAAATAGGGAACCTCACGTCTTAATCCCTTCCACCAAATTCAGGCGAGGCTGTCTTTTGGGGTCTTTCCCAGCATCCTTCCTTCCTTTCCATCAGTCCATTTTCCAAAACCTCATGGACATTAGTGTATCTGCTGAAGTCTTTTTCATTTATATCATAGACTTCCTGGCAGATTAAATCTAGCACTTCTTTCAACACCCTGAGGACCTAGCATTCCAAACTACTAAATTCAAAGATTAATGGGGAAGCTAAAGAAGACTTATTTACTGTGGGGGATATGGAGAGAAATCCTGGCCAATTTCCAAATCCACCCAAATGCCTGAACTTTATAGATGAGGACCTAAAATCAACACTTAATGGTTTAGAAATGGAAATCAATGAGTCACTAGGCTGCAAAATTAAGAAATCTATAGATGGACAATTCAACCAACTCAAAGAACTCTTTCAGAAGATGAGAGAATCCATACAAGTGAAACTGAAGGTACTAAAAAGCATCTTAGCAAGCCATAATAGTAGAATTACTCAGGTGGAGAATCACACAGAAGAGCTTGAAGACAAGCTACAAGCCAGCTGGGATAAAGAAGTCAAAAAAAGAAAGGAGACAAAATCCTGGAAGAAAATGTAAGATACTTAATGAACAAAGACAGAAAAACTAACCTCCAAATTATAGGAATTCCAGATGGGAAAGAAGAACAAGTAGTGAGGGAGATAATAGCAAAGAACTTCCCTATCCTCAGGAAAGAGGTTTCTCTACAAATCCAAGAGACAAAAAGTTTGCCAAACAAAATAGACCATAATAGAACAACACCAAAACATTTAGTAATCCAGATGGTAAAAACAAAGAGACAGATTGACTCTTTAAAACAGTAAGAGAGAAAAAAACTCAAGTATAAGAGTTTAAGTATATAGAAGAGTATAACATAAGACTCAAACCAAATCTTCCATTTGAAACAATATAGGCAAGAAAAGAGTGAAATGAGATAGTCAAACTACTGAATAAAAGAAACTTTCAACCTAGAGTCCACTATCCAGCAAAACTCTCATTTACATACGAGGAAGGGTTAAAAACATTCTCAGAAAAAAAGAGCTCACAATACTTGCACTAACCAAACCAACCCTAAATGAGCTACTCAAAGAGCAATTATACAAACCAAATACCCAATTGTTATAACAACAACCCTACACAATGCAATGGCACAACAGCCCTTTCTGTCAATAGTTTTCTTAAATGTCAATGATATTAGACTCAGAAGAAAGGGCTCATTATGATAATGTCATAACAAAAATTCTAATCTATTTATTTTCTACTTGATTATGCCTAATAATATAATATAATATAATATAATATAATATAATTTTTATGTCCACAGATAGCAATAAAATATGCAACTGCATGCATGAACTCCTATTACAGAGCTCATTCATTGAATGCTATTGTAACCTGTTTTCAATTGTAGGTAGTTTACTATTATACCATAATGCTCATGAGTTTAGATTGCTTTTAGAAAAGGAAACTGGATGCATGTCCTGAAGACCTGCTAGACAATAGCTCATGGTATAGACTCCTCTTACAGTGCTCATTACCATAATACTTAATTTTCTAGACTTGAATATTATGATTGGTTTTAAGAATGCACTATATTTTTGGGGGATGGGATGGGGTGGAGGAAAACTACTCCCCTCTCCATTCATTTGCAAGCTACAGAGGCGAGAGCTGGACTTGGAGACCACACATGCCAGGAGTTTGCCCTTGCACTGGTATGTGGTTGGCACTGGGCTGGACAGCTAGCCAAAGAACCCCTCGGACTGCCTTTTAGTCTGGGGGCCAGATTTCCCCACACCAGAATGGTCTTCATGGCCACATCTGGTAACCTGAACCTTGGGGGATAGGATAGGGCAGCTAGCCAAAGCAGATTTATCTCAACCATAGCAGCCCCTCTGCGGGGATGTCCTTTTTTTTTTTTTTTTTACCAATAACTGTTTACAAAAGTGTGCGGGCTCATATCCTCTTTAACATCGTTCAAAAATATTCTAATTCTTGACTATTTATAGGAAAGGAAATGGAATAACCTATATATGGAGGATAGCACTCAAATTGATCTCTGAAGTCAGTGTCTAAGTGAACGGTACTGTCTATACAGTTGTCCTCTCTGACTGCCTAGGCTTATCCTTAAATATTTCATCTATACAATGTATATAGCCCCTCTTCTGTATTGCCTTTCCACACCCAGAGACCTTTGCACCCCCCCATAGCCCAACCCGGATTTGTTATCTCGCCCTTATTTAAGCCTCTTTACCCTCAGTTTTTAACCTGTTAGGCACCAAGACCGACCTCCTTCCCAACAGACCACCATCCAACTCCTCAATGAAAGACACCCTCTCGATCCCTCATCTTGTGTCTCAGCAAGAAACCACAACAAATAAGCCTCCTGACTCAAGCTTGTGACCCCTCTCACTCCCATCAAATTGTGGACGGTTGCATGATACTGGATTCAGCTGCAGCAAAACCCCCAATTCAAGGACACTACAGGATTCTGAAATGCCGCAAATCATATCTTAAACTACCAAAGTCTGTGATACGAAAAAGTACCTTGGCTTTCACTTCCCACAAGAATATCTCAGAAGACCTAATTGGGAGGCCTATATTGCATTCGTAAGCTTAATACTTTTATAATAATGTATCTTAAGATATGTATTTCTAAACATACAGATAGCCTCCCCCATTACTTTCTTTCTTCAAATACCTTTTTTCCTTCTTTTTCTCAATTTCCTTTCTTTTTTTATATCTCAATTTCATCTATATATTCTATTTATGTATATATATATTTATATATATATATGTATTTTCTCTACCCTCACCAGTTTTGGTGCTGCTTTGTACAAAATCTAAGAAAACGTCTTGCCTGGGACAAAAGCTCAGACCACACCACAGATAATGTACGTGTAGCCTGTCATCCTTACCCGGAATAGCACCAGCTATACAAAAGAACACCATATGTTTTTGTATGGGCACAGTAAATAAGGGGAAATCATCGACTCAGACACAAGATCTTATCTTCTAAGGATAAGAACTCACACTTTTTATAAAAGGGTGCCTCCCATCCTGGACATATGTCATGTGGATACAACTCAGTCTCCACAAGATTGGACAGTGTTAGTTCATTCTCAAATCCCAGATCCCAGACGTAGAACTGAAACAACCCCCTGCAACAACACCAGGAACTAAGCTGCATTGGGAGATATATTTGTCCAGTGTTAATATGACAATGAGGACAGCGAGGAAATGACAAATTGACCTAAGACCAAAAGGTCATATCACATCACCTAACACTAAGTGGAAATCAGAAGATGTGTCGTCCTTTGAACTATGAAAAATAAGAGTGCTAACTACAGAAAACTGACTTTGACAACTTTGACTGGGCAGAACGTACCTTGAAACCATTAAGGAAAACCCTACTCTAGGCTATAGCCCAGGTCTCCTACAAAAATCAAGATTTCTTAGTGCAGAAGCCCAATTCTGACAACAGAGACTGAGCAGAACCTTTGGAACCATAAATTCCTAGACTTCAGCTTAGGGAATGAGCAAAAACATGGAGCACATGATACAAAAAATGGAACACACCAACAATGTTGGAACAGTACCTCTAGAACCTTAAAGACTCTATCCTAAATCTTGTCCTAGGACCTGCGCAAATACCAATATTGCTTGCTACAGTGGCCTTATTTTCTCATCCACAACCGAGAGGAAAGGTTACTGACACCACAAAAAAAAAAAAAAAAAGAACAACCCTGGGATATGGCAACTGTAATCCCAGGATGGATCCTCAGTGACTGTCTATGTGTGTGCATGGGTGTATGTATTGGCCATTGAGATGTCTGTCTGTAATATGCATGTCTGTCATATAATGTCAGTTATAAATAACTCCTCCTTCCCCCTTTGCTTACCACCTTATAAATTCTTTTCTAGCCCTTTACTCTCTCAACCCCCATCTGATATCCCCCCCCCATTTAACTCTTTTACCCTCAGTTCTTAACTCCTCATAAAGCAGAACATTCTCCTCAATCCCAGTCAACTGCCAACCAGCTTCCAAAGTGAAGACAGATTCTCAGCCTGAGAAGAAGCTGACACAGCCGCTGCTGCTGCTTTGCTCTCAGTGGCCCCTTTACCCCATCTCTGTTCACTGTGAATTGTTGCTGACTACCAGATTCGGTTTCTGAGAAGCCCCTGGCTCAACGACATATTCTGATATGTGACTGCTGGGAGCCATTTTTTAGACTCCCCAGGATCAAATCACAGGCTGAAGCTGTGTGCTGGATTTTACCCCTACACACACAGAGAGAGATTATTTCAAAAGACTTAAAATATATGTATATACATGTGCATGTATATCTCCTCTGAATATTTCTTTAGATGTATTTTCTTAATTGTCATCTTCTTATGTACCAGCAATAGCCCCCATTTTGGGAATCTGTTTAGTAGGGAATTCTAGTGGATAAGTTTCTTTAGAGTTTGGAGTTCATGTTAGAACCAAGTTATAGGTATTGTTGGGCTTGTTATCTTTGCCCCTATATGCACTAATAGTACTTTGTGGCATTGCATTTTTTTGCATAGGCACATTAAAATGGGGAAAATTTTTTTTTTTTTTTTGGTTTTTTTGGGCCACACCTGGTGACGCTCAGGGGTTACTCCTGGCTATATGCACTCAGAAGTCGCTCCTGGCTTGGGGGACCATATGGGAACCGCGGTCCGTCTCCTAGGCTAGCGCAGGTAAGGCAGGCACCTTACCTCCAGCGCCACCGCCCGGCCCCAAAATGGGGAAAACTTATGTGTGCAAATAAGATCTTATCTAATAGAGATAGGAATACATTAATTTTATACTGCAGTGAGGTCTTACATAGTGACTTGGCTTAAGCTTCAGTAGATTGGACTTTGGGGTTGGACAACTTAGTATGCCTGGAGCCTGGAGTTGGTCTTATGCCAGGATACTTCATGAGTAAGGTCTCCCTGTTTTTAGGCCAAGAGTTTTTCCTTTTTATTCCCTCCATATTTTGCTGTGCCTATGCAAACAATGTCAACTGCCACACACACACACACACACACACACACACACACACACACACACACCTGCACAAACACACACACAACTTTCATGTTGAATTTTTTATCTCTTACCTTTAAAAAAGAGCTTGGTACACTTTCTTCTATTGTATTAATGACTTTATTGGAGATATGATAATTTTCACAAATATACTTGCTACTAAACTTTTCTTCTTTCTTTTTTCTTCTCTTCCATTTTATTTTTTTTCATTTGCTTTCTATTTTTAATAACTTTGATTTCCCTCATTTTGAAACAAATGTATTATGATCAGTTATGTCAACTATGTGATGCATTTTCTTTAAATAAAATTTTTAAAAAAGAGAGTGAGACTCCCAAGTTTTCTAACCATCAAACAAAATATGTTCCTGCATTTTTTCTTATACTGTTTGTATTTTCAAATTATAGTCTCCTACAAAAACAGTTGCAGAAAATAGTCCTGTAAATAGCTCTAATAAATGAATTCTTCATTTTAGAGATTTCCTAGCAAACCCCCCTGAGGGAGCCATGTCACGAGTTGGAAATTACTGTCTACACTACATATTATGAAAAGTATAAGCTGTCTCAGTAACCAATACATGACTCATTACTCTTTACAAAGGCACATTATCAAACTTCAGACCATTTAAATTTTCCCAATAATAATGAAATGCACTGTTAGAAATCAGTTAACTTGCTACAAGAAGGATTGTAGAGAAAAAAAATTAAATTATTTTTCATTCTTATTTTAATAGCATGAGAAGAGTGAGTCTGAGGGAACGTAGGAATTTCACATTTTATAAAAGAGAAGTAGTAATATAATTTTATAATAAAATAAAAATAATTGGAATGGGGGAATATAAGCCTACATCAATTACAATCTCGAACTTTTAAAATTTGCAGAAAAATATTATTGTACATGATGTTAAATGCCAATGCTAAGAATAGCACAACTATACTGTGACAGATACATGTAGAGTATGTCTTATGAAATTAGATACAAAATTCTGTAAAATAGAATCACAAACCAGGATGTCATTACCATAAAGCATATATAAAAAATTCATTTTTTTTACAGAATTTACTTTTTGCAAAGTAGCCATAATGAATTCCCCCAAGTGAACTGGGGCACTAGTATAGGGTACGATTCTTGCCTTGCACCTTCAGACCCAGGTACAGTCTCTGACATGTGAACCCTTAATCCCATCCAGGAGATGGATGGCCCCCTGAATACTATCATATGTGTCCCAAAACAAAAATATTCCCAAAGTTGGGGCTATCAGATGTGTCCCAAATACTATCAGATGTGTCCCAAATACTATCAGATGTGTCCCAAAACAAAAAATATTCCCAAAGTTGGGGTCATAGGATATGGCTCAGAAGTAGAGCATCTACCCTTTGTATGTAAGGCCATGAGTTGTACTCCCAGCAACCAGACCACATGCCAAAAGCAATCCTGGAAGCAAGCACTAAGGTTTCTAATCCTTTGTGGCACCATAATTGGTACTCTCTCTGGCCAAGTTCAGATGCACTGACACCCTCATCATCACAATAGAAAAGAAGATAAATAAATTGGAAAAAAGTGATGTGGAACATTTTTTCATGTGTCTTTTGGCCATGTGTATTTCTTCTTTGTCAAAGTGTCTGTTCATTTCTTCTCCCCATTTTTTGATGGGGTTAGATGTTTTTTTCTTGTAGAGTTCTGTCAGTGCCTTGTATATTTTGGAGATTAGCCCCTTATCTGATGGGTATTGGGTGAATAGCTTCTCCCATTCAGTGGGTGGCTCTTGTATCCTGGGCACTATTTCCTTTGAGGTGCAGAAGCTTCTCAGCTTAATATATTCCCATCTGTTAATCTCTGCTTTCACTTGCTTGGAGAGTGCAGTTTCCTCCTTGAAGATGCCTGTAATGTCCTGGAGTGTTTTGCCTATGTGCTGTTCTATATATCTTATGGTTTTGGGGCTGATATCGAGGTCTTTAATCCATTTGGATTTTACCTTTGTACATGATGTTAGCTGGGGGTCTAAGTTTAATTTTTTGCAAGTGGCTATCCAATTGTGCCAACACCACTTGTTGAAGAGGCTTTCCCTGCTCCATTTAGGATTTCCTGCTCCTTTATCAAAAATTAGATGGTTGTATCTCTGGGGAACATTTTCTGAGTATTCAAGCCTATTCCACTGATCTGAGGACCTATCCTTATTCCAATACCATGCTGTTTTGATAACTGTTGCTTTGTAGTACAGTTTAAAGTTGGGAAAAGTAATTCCTCCCATATTCTTTTTCCCAATGATTGCTTTAGCTATTCGAGGGTGTTTATTGTTCCAAATGAATTTCAAAAGTGTCTGATCCACTTCTTTGAAGAATGTCATGGGTATCTTTAGAGGGATGGCATTAAATCTGTATAATGCCTTGGGGAGTATTGCCATTTTGATGATGTTAATCCTGCCAATCCATGATGAGATACCACCTCACACCCCAGAGAATGGCACACATCACAAAGAATGAGAATAAACAGTGTTGGCGGGGATGTGGAGAGAAAGGAACTCTTATCCACTGCTGGTGGGAATGCTGTCTAGTTCAACCTTTATGGAAAGCGATATGGAGATTCCTCCAAAAACTGGAAATCGAGCTCCCATACGATCCAGCTATACCACTCCTAGGAATATACCCTAGGAACACAAAAATACAATACAAAAACCCCTTCCTTACACCTATATTCATTGCAGCTCTATTTACCATAGCAAGACTCTGGAAACAACCAAGATGCCTTCAACAGACGAATGGCTAAAGAAACTGTGGTACATATACACAATGGAATATTATGCAGCTGTCAGGAGAGATGAAGTCATGAAATTTTCCTATACATGGATGTACATGGAATCTATTATGCTGAGTGAAATAAGTCAGAGAGAGAGAGAAAAACGCAGAATGGTCTCACTCATCTATGGGTTTTAAGAAAAATGAAAGACACCCTTGTAATAATAATTTTCAGACACAAAAGAGAAAAGAGTTGGAAGTTCCAGCTCACCTCAGGAAGCTCACCACAAAGAGTGATGAGTTTAGTTAGAGAAATAACTACATTTTGAACTGTCCTAATATTGAGAATGTACGAGGGAAATGTAGAGCCTGTTTAGGGTACAGGCAGGGGTTGGGTGGGGAGGAGGGAGATTTGGGACTTGGGTGATGGGAATGTTGCACTGGTGATAGGTGGTGTTCCTTTTATGACTGAAACCCAAACACAATCATGTATGTAATCAAGGTGTTTAAATAAAAAAAATATGCAAAAAAAAAAAAAAGAAAAAGAGGCACAGAGGCAGGCAGAGAAGAGGGCAAGGGGGAGGGCAGGAGGGAAACCCTAGACATTGGTGGCAGGAAATGTGCACTGAAAGTCAATCATGAGCAACTTTGTAATTGTGTATCTCATGGCGATTCAATTAAACAATTTATTTATATATGAAAATAAAATACCTTAATAATCTTCTAAAAAAAAATAAATAAATTGGAAAAAAGAATTTCCAATAAACTGAAACTTGCTACATGAAAAAGTTAAGAAATCTGCTTTTAAAAGTGATTATCATTGGCATGTGTTCCCTGGTACATGGTGCCTGATCACATGGCATTCACATCTCCTCTACTGATGTATGTATTTTTACACTTTAATGCCACTATGTGTATAGGAACTCCCTACACCTTTGGAAAGAGTCTCTCTCTCTTCCTTCTTCATCATCTTCCTCAAAATTTTTATTTCTAAATAAATAAAAGTTATTATAGTCAAGCATTTTAAAACCCTTTCAACATTCATGACTATTTTAACATCACTTCAAGCATGGTAATTTTCGTCTTTGCTATTGATCTGTTCCATGAGAATCTCAAATGATCAGGTACAATTGTAGCTTTCAGTTTAGTGGGATGCTAATTTCCCTCATTAGTGGAGGGATTACATATCTGAAAATCAGAACTTTTTAACCCACAAAGCTAAAAGCATACCAATATGACTTAGACTTAATATCAGGGAAATACAAGATTCATCTTCCAGGAAGTACTGTTAAATAAATGTCATGATTTTTTACTTTTTTTCTTTAGCCTTTCTACAAGTTGGAGGGAAAAAGCAAAAGTACATTAGCACTGTCTTAGAGAATGAGATGTTAAATGGCCTTGGAAGTAAAGTCAAGGTCAGAAGGTAATATAAGTGCAAACCCAATCCCAGTTTGATCTCTGGTACCATGTGGTTCCACAAAAATATCATCCAGTGATACAGCCCTGGAGGCCTCTAAGCAATTGCAGATGTACCCAGTGGTCCACAAAACATACAGGGAGTTTGAAAAAATGTAATAGCCATTATTGTCATAAATTATTCACATACAATCCATTAGAGTTATGAATTAAATGTCATTAACCTATGTGAGAAGCAAAATTCTCTGACTAGAACAAGGGGTGTATTTAAATAGTTGATACTGGTGCTCCCCATTAAAAGCCAACACAGCAATTTTTGCCTATAACTATAAAATGATGACAATTCTGATTTACCTTCTAGTTAAGTTACTTTTGGCCAAATGGAAGTTGTCTTGACCAGGAAACCTAATCCACTACTTCACAAAGTTCAGATCCTGGCCAACAATCAAATTGGATGTGCCTCAAGATAGAGTCCATTTCATAGTACAACTTACTTTCTACAATGTGTGTTCAGAATGACTTTATCCATAGCATACATCATACTTTTACTCTTCTATTTGCCACTTTCATACTTTTCTCCTTTCCTTTATATTTAGAATACCTTCTTCCCAGTAAATAATTTGATTTACTAAGTATTTATCTCATGTAAGTTCTGCTTCTAGGGAACCCAAACAAGAAAGAACCATAGTAAATCAATTCTGAAAAATATACTACCCATATATGATTCACAAGAGACATTGCATTTTTCCTAATAAAAATAAATACAATATACTTGTTTTAATAAATAATTATATTTAAATAAGAATTAATGTACATGCTAAGCTGTCTTGGAAGGTGTAGCTACTCATTCCTCCAGGGATCTTATTCAAAACATAAACCTGTGAATAAAACATAAGTATAAAATGTTCTTTCTGTAATCACATCATATAATAAGCATTCAATGAACATTGACATTTACAATTAGATGGCCTTACTGGAAAAATAGGTACTCTGCTTCACCTAGTCTAATCATTATAGGTAGACCCTAACACTAGCTCTTTTAGAGACTAAGCCCCTTACTTATTCTTTAAAACAGTCAATCCAATTGTTTCACCTACCAACCTCATAACTTCATAGGAAAACCTTAACCCACCTAAAATAAAATAAAAAATTTTGCAGAAAATATTATTTTACTAGCAGAATAAAATAGAGTAAAATAGTAGATTTGCCTTAATGGATTAGTAATCTACTGTCGATAAAACCCTTATCTAATCTATTCTTGTATCTTAATCAAATGCCTTTTTTTTTATTTTTGGGCCACACCCAGTAATGCTCAGGGGTTACTCCTGGCTATGTGCTCAGAAGTTGCTCCTGGCTTGGGGGACCATATGGGACACCGAGGGATCGAACCGCGGTCCGTCCAAGGCTAGTGCAGGCAAGGCAGGCACCTTACCTTTAGCGCCACCGCCCGGCCCCAATCAAATGCCTTTTAAACTATCAGACACTAAAGAAAAGCTATCA
Source organism: Suncus etruscus (assembly GCF_024139225.1). Classification (NCBI taxonomy): domain Eukaryota; kingdom Metazoa; phylum Chordata; class Mammalia; order Eulipotyphla; family Soricidae; genus Suncus; species Suncus etruscus. The sequence goes on along the minus strand of NC_064849.1, from coordinate 41,191,239 downwards.
GAAACTTCTTTCTATGTATACACTAAATGTTTTACACATCAATTTTGTTACATATTTAGAAGATCATCCAAAAAGAACTATTATTTTAAATAAATGTCTATACATTTCCAAAGAGTCTCTCTGTGATAAATTGTACATCCTTCCCTTTACTAATTTTTAGAACATCTCACTAATATGTCTATTCTCTTTTCAAGATTAAAAATTCAAACAGGATATAGTTGAGAAGACAAGGGTATACATATACAAGGGTCTGAACTTGAACCCTGATACCATCTGGCTGCACCAGCATAATCAGGTATCTAGTTGTGGAATCCTGAAAACCATAGGCTCTAAACTTGATCCTGCCAGGTACAATCAGCACAGGTTTGGACATGTTGCCTAAGAATTCATAGAAGAAACATTAACTTGAGAGGCTCCAAAAAATTTAAAAGCACAACACATGTATTTTAATGCATAATGTTTATAATAATAGTAGAAACCATTTCTGAAAAGTAAAAACACTATAATGATGAGTCCTTTAGCATTAATATTATTGGCTGAACTCATGTCTTATCTTTGACTCAAATTACTTTTTGGTCCTTTTCTTTTTTTTTCCTTTTTGTCTACTGTACTTTGTAACCACTGTGCTTAAATAAAGTAATCATACAATTTTAAAATATATACATATAATATTAACATAGTGGTTAAAAAAAGAAATTATTTGGTTTTACATCAATCACTCTTAACACCAAAATATTGGAAAGAGAAAAACAGAGGAAAATAAATCTTGGGGTAGCTAGAAGTGGACAAGAAGAAATGGTAGCACAGGAAAGGCTGCAGGTACAACAGTGACAAAAAAAATATATAATAATATAACAATATAGATACTGTTATATATGTACAAAGCATAGTATCATTAAAGCCAACAGATAAAAACCATACAACCAAGCTTAAAATTTTGCCTTTCAGGGGCCTGAGAGATAGCATGGAATTAAGGCGTTTGCCTTGAATGCAGAAGGACAGTGGTTCAAATCTCAGCGTTCCATATGGTCCCCCCAAGCCTGCCAGGAGCGATTTCGAGGGTAGAGCCAGGAGTAATCCCTGAGCGCTGCTGGGTGTGACCCAAAAACCAAAAAAAAATTGCCTTTCAAAGAGGCAGAATGGGGGTGTTACAGAGGTGTAGGGAAAGGAAAGTCAGTGCACTGATGTAGGAAAGTTGACACTGGTAGTGGAACTGGTGCCAGAATATAGCATACCTAAAACTCAATAATTAAGTTTGTGAATAATTGTGTCAATAAAAATATTAAATTTAAAAAAGAAATTATTTGGTATAAATTTACATATTTTTCTATTGAGATTTCTATCACCTCTTTTTAAATACTCAAATCTCTTGCTAAGTTTCAGAGTAACAATATCCACTCCTTTGGAAAAAGTCATTCCTCTGTGTATCAATGACCTTCTAAAACTAGCCAGAGTATATTCTCCACTCACCTGGTGTCTGCTCTCATCAAATGAACTTAGAGGGTCAAGCTCTTTGATCTAATGCAACCACTTTCTGGAGCAGCAGGTGAAATTTCATCCTGCTACCATGTACATCACTAACCACACTGCAGAAAGCAATGTTTATCAAAACTGTATTCTCTGTCATGGATTTTTCTCACAAAAGGGGGTCAGATGTTAATTAACCCTTCTTTCTGACTAAAGTTGGTCAGGGTTTATCATGTGTGGTGTTGAAAATAAACTCCAGATAGACTATACAAGAAACACTGACAGCTGACCTGCATCAGTCAGTTTCAATATAGCTATTCCAGAATACCAACATAAATCTGAGCCACCTACTTCTGTCATTAAATTACACTGGAAAGAAAAGAAATCTAAGGGGAAAGAAAGACATGATGGGAGAGAAATAATACAGAAATGGGTCAGGGGCCTAGGGCAATAGGGTAGAGGTGAAGTATATGTACATATTTAAACTGAAAACAAAACTGCAAGCCACAGACCCAAAATACAATAAACAACTTAGAAGGGTGCATGTTAAGTGTCAAGCTGGGGGTGAGAAGGAACCTTGGGGCATTGGTGATGGGAATTGGTATTGGAAGATTGTACACTTGAAATTCTGCTATAAACAGTGCTATAACTCATAGTGCCTTGATTTTAAAATATAGATTTTAAAAATACTAAGAGGGTAAGAAACTGTTTTTCTTTTCTTCTTGCTCCCATTTCTCAGATTTTCTAAATAAAAACTTTTTTATTTAAAAGAAAAATACACTAAGCAGCTTGATTATTCAACATAATACTTTCTGTGGACAGATATCTACAGATATTCCTTAAACCCAGTTGTGGTGGAATGGATACTTTTATTCCCAAATTATAGATCCTTTTGACCTTCTTAAATTCACTGAAGTTTCTTAACTGACTGAGAGCTTCCCCTGTGTGTCTCTACCTCTCTCTACCTTTTCCCAGATAGCAAGTTGACTGGCATCAAAAACTCAATAAATAGGAGGCTGGTGTTGATTGTAGACCATCCCAGCCTCCCTTGTGTCCTGGGCCAGGTCTGAGTTATGTCAGTACTGTTTCAGGGAGTGGCCCATAAAGAATAAGCCTCAAGTACCCAGCTCATTAAGCTGTCTTCACATTCTCTCTTTATTTTCCCACTATGTCACTATCCTGGAAATAGACAATTAAAAGCACATATTTTCATATAATATTTGAAATGATAGCCAAACCAACTTATAGTAAATTAGTTTTCATTTTTAACGCCATTAATAATTTTAAAATGATAATGAGAAAATATTCTTCCTTATTGAGTAAGACACTGTCAAAGGATCGTCCACCCTTATATATGCTGCTTAAGTGGTTAAATATTCCTATGATGACATAACTTTAAAAGGACTGTAGATCAGTCTAAAGTTTATCACTACATAGTACCAATGAATAATAAGTAAGTGACTTGATAGCCGTAAGTCTCATTTTTAATGTATAAAATGTAAATACAATAAGGAGGTAGGATATAAGATGCAGTATTTTTGTATAAAGTGAAAGATGTATAATAACTGCTCCTTAAAATATCTGTTATGGATCAATAAAGAAGAGATGCTATTAATAACATCTACAGATTTAATATGATAAATTTAATGACAATCATTAATGTGAACATTAGTTCCTTATATAAATCCCAAAAAATGTAGTTAAGGGGCGAGAGAGATAATAAAGTATGTAGGACACTTGCCTTGCACACTACTGATCTGGATCCAATTCTCAGCATCCCATATGGTCACCAGAAATAATTCCTGAGTACAGAGCCAGGAGTGACCTCTGAGCATTGTTGGATATAGTAAAAAAAAATGCAGTTAAATTAAAAGTAGCATAAAATATTTATATCCTTCAAAGTATTCATTTCAGTTATGTTCTATTCCCTGAAATGAAATGTTCAAGTCACCAAATATTTCAAACCCATAACCTTTTCAACATTTATTCAGCTCATTTCTAGTTCTCTATCATTTTCTCTCTTTTATTTTCAATTTACTTTCCAGTCCCCACAGAATTCTTGATGAGGTCTATTGAGCTCTATTTACAGTCCACAAAAAAAGCTTCACAGCAAAAGAGAAGTAGATTATGAGCTCCTCATAACCCACTCAGACTGCTATATTACCTGTTTGGCTTTTGAGTTTCTTTGCTTCTTAAGACCTAAATATTCATTCCCTTCACCTAGCTCTTCATATCTTTGAATATTACAAACTCTTGAATTCTTTCACATTCCCCATGTCTGATAGGACTTTATAATTCATAAATATATTTATATTACATTTGATTAAATTCTGGTTCTCACCTACTCTACCATCCAAAACTTTATAGTTATTTTACTAGCAAGTACTTCATCAGTTTCTGACCTAAAACAGCTTTGAGTAGAAGGTACAAATATTTACAGTACTGTGCCAACCACTTTGTGTAAATTTAGGCTAGTCACTTGTAGTTTCTAGGACTTAATTTTCTTATTGTATAACAGAAAAGATATTAATAGTACCTGCTTTAAAAAATTGTATCAAGCATTAAATTAAACTGTTGAGGGGCCGGAGTGGTGGCACAGAGCAGTAAATGTCTGCCTTGCCAGCACTAGCTTAGGATGGACCACAGTTGGATCCCCCGGCGCCCCATATGGTCCCCAAGCCAGGAGAAGTTTCTGAGCACATAGCCAGGAGTAACCTCTGAATATCACCCTAAAAACCAAAAAAATAAAGAAAGAAAGAACATCACCCTTAAGTAATTTTAAAGTACATTATTATTTACATTTTAATAATATATATTTTACTATTATTCTCTTTTTTGTGGGGGCCACACCCATTTGATGCTCAGGGGTTACTCCTGGCTAAGTGTTCAGAAATTGCCCCTGGCTTGGGGGAACCATATGGGATGCCGGGGTTCAAACCGCAGTCCTCCTTGGCTAGCGCTTGCAAGGCAGACACTTTACCTCTAGCGTCACCTCGCCGGCCCCATACTATTATTCTCTTAATAGTAAATTTTCTAAGTTTAAATTCAAGACAGAGTCCTCTCTCTAGGGTGGCTTTCATACATAACCCCAAAACACAAGTAGAATTGAACACATTGGTTCTTTGGCTCTTACTATACTTGGTATATATTTATTTAAATAGCTTTAATTCTCCACTTTTAAACAAGTACTATCAGTGAACTTTAATAATATAGAGGATAATGGTTAAAGGGGGCTCCTCTATTTTTTCATTTATGCTGACAGGGTCTATCACTGCAGTTCCCTAACATTCCTTTACACTTGAGAATCATCAACTACCTTTTCTTAGATGAAGTCATTCTACTCTACACATACATGTATTCAATGTGGCAAGGCCTAGTCTCAGGATCAAGTGTCATGACTGCTGGTACTTCAAGTTAACTTTCCTGACTAATTTGCTATGTGATCTACTTGGGCTAGAACTCGATTTATAAGAAATCATCTAGATCTATTGCCCTTTTCTACAGTTATCTTCTTATTCATTATCATAAATGCAGAGTTTATTATTTCAGAAATCTCTTTCAAGAGCATTTTCTTCTTTGATCCTCCTGTGAACAAGAGGGATTAATTACATTACTATTCCTAATGTGGACCAGGAGAGATTAGAAAAAGTCAGAGAGACAGAAATATCAAAACTGAGATTAAAATAAGAATATACAATGTGAGTTCAATGTAGTGACACTAAGAAAGGAATAGGTAATGTACAGTACTGAAGCAAGAGAAACAAACTGTGGGTAAGTAACTTTTATGACTAATTTAGATAGACCTCTTAAGAATTAAAAAGTACCTTGAATATGAACATTGGAAGGTTAATCTCTAATACACCCTGAAATACCTCACAAAAGATCAGATAAATTGTACAGTGGAAGGTGCTTACATTGCTTATGACCAACGTGGGTTATATACATGGCATCACATATAATTCTGTGAAACACCCATGAATGATTCCTGAATACAAAACTAGGAGTAACTATGAGCACTGCCACTGTGGTTTAAAAAATACAAAGTAAAATAAATGGATAAATAAATTTGTCATTAAGATATAATTCCATAAAGACTGCTTAGAATAAAAATAAAACTGAGGCAGACAGACACAACAACAGCAATCCTCTTTGACTCAGAAGAGCCATTTTCATGGTCATTATGTCTCGAGAAAAAGCTAAGCACTGGGACAAGAGGAGGGGTCTTCAAGCTACCCCAGCTGAACTTTGTCCAGCCACACAATAAAAAAAAAACTTAAGCAGACAAGCAGAAAGGACAGACAAACTCAGAAAAGCTATTTTTATCCCCAGGTTAATGTGCCCAAAGAAGTGTGCAGCCACTCTACTTAGCTCTGAGGCCGCACTTTTTTTTAAATAATATTTTATTTAAATACCTTGATTACAAACATGATTGTGGTTGGGTTTCAGTCATGTAAAGAACACCTTCCATCACCAGTGCATCATTTCCATCACCAATGTCCCAAATATCCCTCCTCCCCACCCCACCCCAGCCTGTACTCTAGAAAGGCTTTCTCTTTGTTAGGATAGTTCTCAATGTAGTTATTTTTCTAACTAAACTCATCACTCTTTGTGGTGAGCTTCATGTCGTGAGCTAGAACTTCCAGCCCTCCTCTCTTTTGTCTCTGAAAATTATTGCAAAAGTGTCTTTCATTTTTCTTAAAACCCATAGATGAGTGAAACCATTCTATCTATTTCTCTCTCTCTCTCTCTCTTGCTTATTTCTCTCAGCATAATAGATTCCATGTACATCCATGTATAGGAAAATTTCATGACTTCATCTCTCCTGATGGCTGCATAATATTCCATTGTATATATGTACCATGGTTTTTTTTTAGCCATTCATCTGTTGGGGGGCACCTTGGTTGTTTCCAGTCTTGCTATGTTAAATAGTGCTGCAATGAATATAGGTGTAAGGAAGGGATTTTTTATTGTATTTTTGTGTTCCTAGGGTATATTCCTAGGAATGGTATAGCTGGATATATATGGGAGCTCAATCTCCAGTTTTTGGACGAATCTCCGTATCACTTTCCATAAAGGTTGGACTAGATGGCATTCCCACCAGCAGTGGATAAGAGTTCCTTTCTCTCCACTCCAAGTCCAAGTGCCCCATTGCAGAACATACAAAACAACACCACATTGCAAAGGTCACAATGGGAAAGCTGCTCAGAGTCAATCACACTTTATACATGATGATGGTTGTTCTGAAGACCTAAGTAGTATCAGTCAGCTATATAGCCTCTCTGATAAAAACTTTAGAGATAAATGTTGAGGATGTTTAAGGAACTCAATAAAAAAAAAAACATGGAGCATATATTCAATAAGATTCAAGAGGCTATGAAAGTAGAAAGACAAAACTTCAAACAAAATGACAGTACTGAAAATTCTGGTAGGGGAAATGAAAAACTCACTGGAAGATCTCACCAGCAGAATAACAGCTACTGAGGACAGAATGAATGAGTAAGCTGAAAGATAGGCTGACAAACACATCCAGAAAACAGCAGAAGATGGAAAATTGTCTTAAAATAAACAAGCATACGATGAAAAACTCCTCAAAACTGGCAAACAAATGACAATAAAACTTTGGGACAAATTCAAATAAACAATATTAGATTCACTGTGGTTCCAAAGACCCAGAAAGAAAACCCCTATGAAGAAGCAACAATCAAAGACATCATTGCTGAAAAGTTCCCAAATTTGTAAGAGTGCACAAATCCACATCTTGAATGCTCAAACAGTTCCAACCCAAATAAAAGCACCCTAAGCACAACCTAATCAGAATGATAAAAACTATAAACATAGAAAACTGAAAGTAGCAAGGTCAAAAAAGGAAAAAATATACAAAGGAGAATGCTTACAATTCACAGCAGATTTATCACAAACAACTCATCAGGCCTGAAGGCAGTGGTGGAATATAGTGAAAAAAACTCAATGAAATGAACCCCTCACCAAGAATACTTCACCCAGCCAGACTTTCATTCAGGTTTGAAGAAATGATATACAGTTTCAGGAATAAACAATGGCTCAAGAACTTTACAGAATCCAAACCAAACTTAAAAGAACTAAAAGGTCTACTTTAAGGTATAACAAACCCCAAAACACACCAAACTCCTACAAAAAATTTAGCATAAAACTCCATGACAATAATCTCAATGTCAGCAGACATAAAGTACCTATTAAGAAACAACAGAGTACAAAAAGCACAAAACCTTGGTTATTATCTATATATTTTTACCTCCATTTATTATTGTTGTTATTATTTTTATTCACCTATCTATTTTGGTCGATTTCTCTGTTTGGGAGTGATTATTGAAACTGTCCCCAACCATACTTATATTTTCTCTTCCTTTCTTTTCTTTCGTTATGTGCTATGCCATGTTTCTCATTTCAAGACCATGGTGTGTTTTTTTTGTTTGTTTGTTTTTGCTTGTTTTGCTTTTTGTTGTTTGTTTGTTTGCCTGTTTTTTTTTTTTTTTTTTTTGTGGTGCTTATCGATACAGCTCAAGCCCTCACTAGATATTTGACACTTCTTTTGGTACTGGTGGAGTGTTTCACCTTCTTTTTCTCCATCTCTCAAAACGATGATGAGAGCCTCTAGAAGGATTCCGCCCAGTTTCGGGGTATTAGATCCTTACCCCAGTTTATTACTTTTCTCTTTTTCAAACAAAACCACGCAACTTGAACTAGCTAGTCCTGCCTCCAGTTAGAGGGGGAACTAAGGGAGGCATCAAGACCAAACAGGTGCAAGACTACTAAGTTGTGGGTTAGATAAAGAGGGGACCACATATTCAAGCCGACCTGGGATGAGGGAAGAGGAAATGGGAGGTAGGACAGAAATGGAGGTGTAGGGAGGACAATTTGGTGATGGGAATCCCCCCTGATTTTATGTAAATATGTACCTAAAATATTATTGTCAACACTATGTAAACCATTATGATCAAAATAAAAATTAAAAAAAAAAAAAAGAAAAAAAAAAAGAAACAACAGAGTGGCAAAATGGATCACTTATAGAAACCAACATTCTGTTGTCTGCAAAAAAAAAAAAAAAACACACATTTGACTAGTCAGAGCAAACACAGACTCAAAGTCAAAGGTTAGAAGAAAAACCATTAAGCAAACCACTCACTTTAAAAGGCTTTCTGCATTAATATCAGAAGAAATAGACCTCAGTCTTAAAAGGGTAATACAAGACAGTGAGGGTAATTTTTTGGCCACACCCAGAAGTTCTCAAGAGTTACTCCTGGTTCTGTGCACAGAAATTACTCCTTGGCACAACCTCAGGGGAACATAAAGGATGCCAGGGATCGAGCCTGGGGCAGATAACATCTGTATAATAAACAAACCATGGTGTTTAAATAATTTTTGAAATCTAAAGAAAAAAATATCACTCTGAAGTAAACACTTGATTTCATAGCAGTTTTCTCAGTCTGGATTTTAGCGAAGAATCAAATCTTAATAAAAATTATTGACAATTTTTTCTTAATTCTTTCAAAAACTGTACAAAACTTTATCATTCTAAATGCACATGCAAGAAGTTCAATTATTATATTCATTGGATGCCTAAAGACACTAGGCTTAAATTTTTATCAAAATATAATTTGAGAAGATCTAAATGAGTATGAGGAATTTTGCATTAGACCTACCACATAGAACAAACTCCACGTGAATCAAATGTTCCTGCTTAAAAATTAAAACAAAATACCAGTGTTGAATAAAAGACACCCTTTATGAGCTCCAAAGCAGCAGGTAGAAAGTTTGCCTTACATGCCAATAAGGATTTGATCCCCAGCATCCCATATGGCTCCCTGAGCAACTCAGGGAGTGATCTCTAAGTGCAGAGCCCAAGTCCTGAGTTTTGCTGGGGGGGGGGGGGGGAGTCTGCTGAAGCCACATGACTTATTATTCAAAGTTTAGGGAAACAAAATGTGAGCAAATAAGTCTCTGATAGCTCTCCAAAGTCAGGGAATATCTCCAGAAAATATATTCTAAGCATTGGATCAGCCAGAGCAACTCATACCATGAAAAGCAACTTCTGGTGTTAAAATAGAAGATAAACTTTGGGAACAAGTTGAATTAATCAGACCAAAGAGGGTTATTGTTGATGTTGCTGCTGCTGCTACTGCTGCTGTTGCTGTTGTTATTGTTGTTTTCTGCAAAGTAGTTTTAGGATTTGTAAAAGATGTTTCTAGAAGCTAGAAAACTAATTCCAATTGATGATTTAGAAGTCTAGTTTTAATGGTAGATTGGTAAACCAAGTTCATCCTGCAGTAAAAACAAGCCAAATGAGCCTATTAAAAACTGTCAAACTACCTTCAAGCCAAAGAAACAAGCCTGTCTTCGCCATTAATAATATATCTCATTGCCATTAATATAATTAAAAGGAAATACAGTCTGTTAGATTCAAGGAGGATAAAAATTCAGGGGAATTTTGCTTCCCATTAATTGCCTTCCCTAAGCTCTTTCTTTTGTATGTTAAACATGTTTACTTTAAGGATGGAGGAAGGGAAGAAATTCCCTCAGAGAGAAAAAACTTGAGAATTTAGAACAGAAGCATAAAGGCCTATGGAAAGAGGCCCCCAAGGAATTAGAACGGAATATTATTTAAATAAATTGACTTAATCAAAATTAATTCTGTTTATTAACAAGCAGAATTGTTATTAAAGCTAAGCTAACTAAGTGGTCTGTGTCTAATTAGAACAGACAACTCTCAGGGGAAAAATGTAACCAGGAAGACAAGTGAAAGTGTCCTTGAAGTAAGGAAGAGGAAGAGGGAGTCCTCAGGCAGGGCTGATCCATGCAGAGACCCCCCATAAAGGGACTAGATACAAATTCAACAAAGATTCTCCATTTGTTCTCCTTTTCAAACAGCTAAGACGTATGAAATCCCATGGGATTTTACATCCAAACATGACCTAATTTATTTAGGAACATAACAATAGATGATATTTCATCTTCACCAGGTGCCATAGTGCATCCTGTGTGCTTACTTCTAACCACAGCTCTCCTATATTCCCCTCTATATTCCCAGTCTTCTATATATTCTATAGTCTATATGTATTCTATATTTTATCTATATTCTATATTATATATGTTCTATATATTCCCCAGTGTTCTATTTTGACTGATACTTGGGTTGTTGTTTTTTAAATATTGCTTGTGTATTTCTTATGCTACAGGCACTGTACTGGGTTCTAAGTATGATCACTACCTTTGAGAAATGTAAAGGCAATAAAAAATGAGGAGAAAAATGGGATGGAGTGAGGTGGGCATAATTGTTGTGGGAATAATAAATAAATAAATAAATAAATAAATAAATAAATAAATAAATAAAATCAGATAGAAATATAGGATGCTGGATAAGTAGTGCTTATCACACACAATACATATATGACAACAAGCAAAAGTAGTGAGGCAATGAGCACTGAGTAGTTTGCCATAGGAACATCAGCAGTGGACCAGCAGTTAGACCTCAGATTAGACTGCAGGCACCTGACTTGCAGTCCAGAGCAGTAAGAAACAAGAAGTTGTAATGAGTGCTGCCATCCCAGATGTGGAAGTTTCCTGTTTATGTGGACACTATAGCCTATGGAAGCATTCCTGTTTAAGCTGTTCAATAAAAGACTTGTATAATACTGTACACATCTGGTGTCCTGCAAACTGAGTCTACATTCATTTCATAAAGATCCAGAAGCTAGCCAATATCCTCTGTAATAAGTCTTTATAGGACTCTAGAGCAGAAGCAGACGAGGGAAAGCATATGGCCAGGATACAATGCAAAAGTAATGTATTTTAGATACAAAACTAGTTCAATTTCCATCGCCACAAATGGTTGCCTGAGCAAGAGTGATCCCTGAGAACAGAGCCAGGACTAAGCCCTGAGTACCATTGGTGTGACCTAAACCACCACCATCACCCCCCAAATAAATAAAAGGGAATCAGGGAGGTGAGTGAAAACTATTGCCCAGGTAATAGTGCAAGGAATTCTCAAGAAGAAACTGACTCAGGTTGGAAGGAAGGAGTCACAGGTGCATCATAGCAGCTCAGCAATGCTCAGGGATTGAATGTGATGTCAAAAATTGAACAAGGGTCAGATAGATGTAAGGCAAGCACTTTAAGCACTGTACTATTTCTTCATTTCAAAGATGGGCTTTAAGGGCAAAAGTAATAGACTCCACCTCCAACACAATTCTATGCTAGCACATCTTCTTATAATTGTTTCTCTATCACTTTCTTCTAGTAACTGTGACTTCTCTCAGTGCAGGAGAATCACTTCAATAAGCTGAGTTTCTCAAAGTCAGTCATAATACCTAATATACTCTCAGTTATTATTTAATTAGTACATGTAAATTCAGTAGGAAATAAACAGCTGTGTCCAATGGAATCATTCTTTATCATCTTTATTGAGACCAGGTGAATTACAAGTCTTTCACAATCATATTTCAGATACATAGTGACAGTGAATTAGGGCCATTCTTACCACCAGTGTTGACCTTCCTCTGCCATAGTTCCCAACATACCTCCCAAACCTCTACCCTTAGCTCCTTGGACTGCTAGTGTAAAAGGTGCCTTTTGTGTATAGCTTGTTGTAGTCTGGGTCTCTTGATTGATTCTATTGTCATTGACTTTGATTTGGGTATTTAGGTTTGACCATTTTTTATTTCCACTCAATGCACCTAAAACCACTTGGCCCCTGAGTCTCCAATGGGATTGTTTTTGTGTGTATGTCTTCATACCTAGGTTAAGATTGTGAAAGAACAAAGCTAGCAAATACTACCCCATAAGATGTCAGAAGACCATGACAATCACTTCTCTAGGAAATGGAACCTAGAACCACTAAATGGAACATGTATAGATTATAGTTAATGGGTTCATTTGCTTTGTTGGGGTTACATAATCCAATCTCTCATTACAAAATATACTCAAAAGGGGAGTATAATATAGTGATTTTTAAATGGATTTTGTTTCAAATCCTATCACTGATCATTTCTAACTATAAAACTATATGCATAATATTAGACATGTCTATTTTATTGCCTGTAATATTAGTAGTAGTATTGTAGGCACAATAATGCTTCCAAATATGATTACATGCTGATCTTTGGAAACGATAAGGCAAGGGAGAACTAAGGTTGCAACTGGAATTAAAGTTGTTCATAAAAGGTCTCAAAATAGAGAGGCTATCCAAAGCACTCTATATAGTTCCAAGAGTGTTTAAAAATAGAAAAATGAGGAAGAATAATCAATGTCCCAAAGAAATGGTGTGAAAAATTACTGGCTTTGCGGATGACAGAGGACCATAAAACAAGGAATGTAGGCACCCACTAGAAACAGGAAAAGGCAAAGAAATGGATTCTCTCTTTTGTTGTTTATGTTTGGGGGTCCCACCTGGCTATATTCAGTGCAAGTTTGTGGCTTTTCACCCAGAAGAGGTTAGAGGTACCATATGGGGTACCAGGGATTAAAACTGAGTCAGCTGTATGCAAAGCAAATATCCTACTGGCTGTACTATTGTTGCAACCCCAAGGATATGGATTTTTTCTCATAAAAAATGAAGCCCTAAAAGTACCTTGGTATTGATTTTTTTTTTTTATCCAATAAAGACCCATCTTGGACTTTGACTTCCTGAACTGTAAATTTACAAATATGTGTATGCATTTTAAACCCCTGTTTGGGGCCAATTTGCCTTACACATCGCTGACTCAGATTTGATTTCTGGCATACCATATGGTCCCCCAATACCACCAGGAGTGATCCCTGAGTAAAGATTCAGAAATAATTTCTGAGCAACTCTGATTGTGGCCCAAAATCAAAAAACAAATCACTGTGTTGTTGTAATCTGTTATAGCAGCAACAAGAGGCTGCTTTATTCTACTTTAGTGCTATGAGATTTAAGTGAGTGAGTTAGTATGTGCTTAGTACAGACCTGGCTCAAATAAACATCATCTATTATCCTGAATGAGAAAAATGCCTCTCTAGCTCTATGCCCTTGGCTGAACATACACAAAAGATAACACTACTTCATTATGCGATTACCTAAGGTGTGATAAATATATGCAAAAAGAATTCTGTATAAGGTATCAGTGCACAATTTTAGATACTGTGGCTTATGAGATAGACTACATTATTAAGCATTTTCTACATCCCAATATCTTTTCTGTCTCTCCAAGGTGTTCTATCTGGCTAGAAAACAACTGAGTTAATTCTAAGATCAGCATCTGATAGTTCCAGAAACCAGTTGTCTAACTTTGAATTGCCAAGGGTTTCATTTCCCCTCCTTTCCATCTCCTAGTAAGAAAAAAAAATTTTCTATTCCCCGGAAAGCATGTCTAGTACTAATGAACAACCTTGGGCTAATACAAAGAGAATTATTGAAATTTCACTAATTAAGTAAGGACACATTTGTATTATCAAATACAATCATCAGGCTATCTTAAACAGAAGTCTTCTTTGATTAATAAAGTCATCACTTCCATTCATTAAAAATACTGTACACTTTGCCAAGAACATTCCTCTATACTGCATTACCTGGCTAAGTATCTATGGAGATTCAAGCACTACTATCAAATGAGAATTTAATGCCTGACCTACCCCATGACTAAATCAATCTTATAAAAACTGGACCATTCCTGGAATGTTCATGACCTACAAGGCTAAAGCTGTCTTCATGAGAACCATTTCCCCAGAAAATTAAGGAGAGTAGAGCTGTGTTTATTCTAGTCAGGTTTCACACATCCATTTGAAGCTTTCTAATTTCACTTCTTGGTAATTGTTCCCCCAGCATTTCCTGTAAGTGTGCCTTATCTGATTCTTTCACTCCAGTGTGTTATTTTTATTGCAATGTAAAACAGAAAACATTTTTGAATTATAATTGGAAGTCCTGACTGGTTTTCAATTTGATGCTGAATAATTGAAACCTAGCTAATTAGGCGTATGGAATCCCTGACTTGCCCTACGGAAAGACTTACCCTGACTTGTGGTGATGCTCCTGGAATATAGAGCTAATTGTCAGAAGCCATGTGTAGTGATAATGAGCATATCTTTGTCTATCTTGCCCTCATGAGGGACAAAATTTCTAAAGTGGTATTTGATGAGAGATGAAACCTTTGCAGTGTTGGAAATTATAAACAGCCACATCCTGAAAATGACAGGATTTTAGATATATCCGCTCCAGCCCATAATTCAAAGGCAGCCTGGAGGCTCTGACTGTGGGATTTCCCAGGAAACAAAGTTAACCTTCAGTCATTTTTCACTTTTTTTTTAATTTAATAAAAATGGGCAATTACCTTTTTTCTGTTGCCTTAACAAACTCAAGTTTATGGTTCTAAAGATTTAAGCAGAGTTACAAGGTGAAGATTTGCGCCTCTGTTAATTAGCAGTTTCTACTTCAGCTTGAGAGCTTACACTACAAAAAAGACAAAGGTGGCCAATGGGACCAGGGTACTTCTGGAATATTTATCAAAGTGCTTCTTAACAAATGTAAATTTGCAGACTGAAAAGTAACATCTATTCTTAAATATAATTTCATCAGACTCTAACTGCACTGCAAGTGCCTCCTGCCCATGTTCATTTTATTCAATGTTGACTTCATACTTCCAGTCATTTTCATCTCTTAGAAAAGTTTCATCTGCTACTAAACTAAAAAGAAGGCTGTCGGTATAATTTTAATTCTTTTTCTGACACATCTTTTTATGTTGTTCTTGTTGCAATTTTTTTCTTTTTGCATTATCTGGTGTAGCATATGAAAGGATCTTTTATATTTCAGTAGAAAATCAAATTCAATTGATTTTTAAGGGATATCCAAGAAATAGGATTTATAGAACAGAAAAGTAGTTTTAAGATCCTTCTATACATCTTGGAAATCCTGCTCAGTCTGCAACTCAAGAGGGAGTTTTGTTGGTCCCTCTAAGAAACTGGCATAGGCTGGGCAATTTTGAAACTATAGTAACATGTTCCTGCAACCTCACCCATTTAAGCTTGCCAACTCCTCCTTGTACACTGGGGTCTACAGCATCATTTCTTAACAATGCACTGAAATCCAATAATATGCTCATGACCTTTTATTGGTTAAGAGTAGTACCAAGGACTTAGAGCAGAGATTCTCATTCACCAATGAATCCATTCTTATCACCATTATGCTATCTTCTTTACTATATTTAACAGACTAAAATAACCAATGAAGTATTACTATGCACTGTAACATTATTTCTCCTATCAGGGACTCTGACATCCACTCCTATTCACAAAAAGGTCACCAAATACTTGCCATAAAGCAAACAGCAGGAAGGAAAAGATATTCAGGAGGGGGAGGAAGATGATCTCTATCATGAAGAATATATCATCTAGTCAGGAAGACAAGGTAACAGTAAAATAACGTACCAAGGTAAAGATACCATTCAGATGCAGAGAATAACAATGATCAGATTTATTTTTGTAAAAGGGAAAGCAATTAAATACAGTTTAATTATGTAAACATAATAGTTTTCTCATCCTTTAAGCATAAGAGAGAAGAGTTTTCAGGATGTGCTTTTCAAATAGATTTCTTAAAAATAATATCTTTATTTAAGAACCATGATAACAAACATGATTATAGTTGGTTTTCAGTCATAAAAAGAATACTCCCCTTCACCAGTGCATCATTCCCACTACCAAAGCCCCATCTCCCTCCTCCCCTCATTCCCGCCTATATTCCAGACAGGAATTCTACTTCTCTCACTCATTAACATTGTCATAATAGTTGTTAGTGTAGTTATTTCTCTAACTGCACTCACCACTCTTTTGTGGTGAGCGTCATATTGTGAGCTGGTCCTTCCAGCCTTCATTTCTATTGTCTCTGGACATTATTACAAAAATTCCTTTTATTTTTTCTTAAAACCCATATATGAGTGAGACTATTCTGTATCTGTCTCTTTCCCTCTGACTTATTTCACTCAGCATAATAGTTTCCATGTCCAACCATGTACAGGAAAATTTCATGATTTCATTTCTCCTGATGGGTGCATAATATTCCATTGTATATGTATACCACAGTTTCTTTAGCTATTCATCTGTTAAAGGATATCTTGGATGTTTACAGATTCTGGCTATTGTAAATAGTGCTGTAATGAATATGGGTGTGAGGAAGGCATTTCTGTACTGTGTTTTTGTGATCCTACAGTATATTCCTAGGAGTGGTATAGATGGTGATCAGATTTCTTAATTAAAAATACTTAATAAGAGAAAAATAGCCTGGCTCATCCACCAAGCTCCAAAAGAAAATAATGGCCTCCAATACTTCCCAGGTAGTCCTATACTGGGTGATATTCTGTGGCCTTCTCAGGAAAGGCAGAGGCTCAGATTCCCCCTTTCTGCATAAACTACAGCACCCCAACACCATATCCTATACTCTCCAACAGAAATAGCCTAGTTCCCCTACTTCCAAGCCACTAAATTTGTTTCAGATCTATAAATCCTGAACCATGTGACCACACAACACCTCAATATTTTATAGTAGTGTCATCCCAATGGTATCATAGGAAAACTGATAGGAATGTTACATAGTAATCTGCCAAACTCTGTGAGCCTAAACAATAATACAGAAGCCTCAGTAGTATCAATAACTGCCCAGTAAATCCTTAGACACTAAGGAGAAATAGATCATTTCAAATTGATCCATGTTTACCTAGGTTTTGATAATTCCATTTGCCTTTGCATTATAACAAGTAATATTATGTAAGTTTGCTCCTATATGAAAGTAGGCTATGGTGGTGGATGGGAATTTAGGGACACTCTTTTGGAAGGTCACATTTGGAGGTTAGAATTGTGTTTGAACAATTAATGCCAGAAACAACTATTACAAACAACTTGGTAAATAATAGTGTTATAATAAAATTAGGAGAGGAGATAAAACAGTATTAGGGTACTTGCCTTGTTCAGCTGACCTTGGTTCAATTCCTGACAACACATATGGTTCCCTGAGCTCCACCAGAAAAGATCGCTGAGCACAGAGCCAGGAGTAAGCCTTGAGCACCAGCAGTTGTGCTCCCTATCCAAGAAAAAAAATATTTCTTGAACTTCTTCAGTCAATTCTCTTTTATTCTCAAACATCAAAAAATTTCTTGTTAAAATTGCTAACTATTCAGTACTGGAAGACAAATGTGAATGAAGCCTATCAACATGTTTTTATATCACCATCTTGCATTTTATGCCAGGTTCCCAGTTCAGTTACTGTCATGCTGTGATTCCTACAAGTAAGGTAGAATGGAGAAGTGACATTAACATGTTCCTTTCAGATAAATGTATAATTAAAATCCTGATTCATGAATTTGGTAATTGAACTTCATGCTGTGTGCCAAGGACATTTTTGGCAGGAAGAAAAGGGAACTATTCCTGAGATCTCAAATTGCCACATATGTTTATGTGAGTGTGTGTGTGTGTTCATCTGGGTTTATTTTGTTTTAATTTTTGTTTTTAGCACTTCAATATGCCTTTCTTTGAACTGTTATTGTAAATAAAAGAATGTGAGGGGAGGTTAACCCAGGAAGGAAAAAGAAGTTTGAGTGATAAGAAATCAGGCAAGGGAGTTGATCAATATGGCCAGACTCTCTGCTCTGAAAAATCTAGGAAGGATTTAAGCAGCAACGAGTTTGTGCTTTGTTTGTATCATGACATATACAGAAAATTCAGTCCTTGTTCAACTCCAGCTGATTGTGCTCTTTTAAATCATATTGCCTGATGATTGTAAATGACAGAGAAGAGAAGGCCCCTACTTCCAGGACAGAACTGCCATGCAGCTCTTGAGCAGTACCTCTCCAGGCTTTCTAATATATGCACAAATGTCTTGAGCACCTGGTGTCTTCTATTGCTCTTCTTTCTTCATTCCAAACTCAGAACTTCAGCTTGCTGACTGGGCCCTGCTTGATGAACTCAATATGGTAACCCTACAACTGAGGCATAATAAGTGTTCAATAACTATGTATTAAATTCATGATATATGTTCATTTTATCTCCTTCCCACTTTGATTTTCAAGCCATTTTAATACAGTATTTTCAAAGTCACTTTTCTATTCCTCAGGTCCCCAGATCTGTTGTTACTCCACCTACTCAGCTTGTGATGCCTACCTGTGTGGTGACCCAGGACCCAGATGGGAGTGGCCCAGGAGAGAGAGCTACCAGAGAGAGGGGGCATGGTAAAAATAATGTATCTTTGTATAGTCTGGACTCTACCCTGGGCCTCCCCAACTGTCAAACTTTTTTCTTATATACCCGCCAGACCGTGTCCATTACAGGGGGGTGTGTCCAAGGGACATGTCCAAGTTCAAGGGTGTCCTTGATAAACTGGAATTTGTATTTTGTATTATTGTTTAGGCTCACAGAGTTTGGCAGATTACTATGCAACTCTCCTATCAGTTTTCCTATGATACCATTGGGGTGACACTACTATAAAATATTGAGGTGTTGTGTTCAGGGGGGCATGTCCAGGTGCAATTACCATTAAATGAACAAGTCCCCTCTTTTATGTTTTATTTTTTAATTATATGGAAAAATAATAAAAAAAATTATATGGAGAGTTATCCTCAGCAGACAGTGAAGATCAGTCAAGTGATAATCTTTTGTACGACTTCTAGCCAGTGTGGTTGTCAGCTGTATTTATCTTTTCTTAAGAGTTAATTTAAAATCTCCAAAGCCTATAGAGGACTGTGAGGGACAAAGTAAACAATATTTTAGGGAACAAATAGTAACTTTCTATGAAACGTACACCTAGCCTAAGAAAGTGAAAAACTCCAATCCTTTTGGGTAATGGGGCGGCAAATTCATTCTAGCTGCTTACTGCTGATAAGGGACATTGTGGGGTTATCAGAGTTTTTTGCTTTCAATTTTTATCTATCTAAGGGGCGAACACTCTATTTAAAATTTTCTTTTGCTCATTTCTTTTTTCTTTTGCTCGTTTTCCTTTTTCTTTATATTAAAAATCTCTTTTACTCATTTTCTATTTTTTTTCTTTTGCTCATTTATTTTCTCTTTGAGTATCATTTGCTTATTTTTCCTCTGAATCTGTTTTTCCCCTCTAAAAATTTTTGTTTATTTTCTCTCTCTAAATCTTTTTTGCTCATTTTTCTCTTTTTATTCTCCTTTGCTTAATTTCTTTCTCTTTTTTCATTTTTCTTTCTTTCATTCATTTCTCTCTCTTGTTCAACATTCACCTTTTTACTCAGACCTTTTTCTTCTTGAAGTCTTTGCAGAATCTGTGGTTCAATTTTGTTCAGGGCACCAGCTGAAAAAGCTGAAAAGTTGCAAGGCTTCAAGAACTGGGAGACCTGACTGCCAGGTGGGGGGGTGAGGTGCCCAACCAGAGAATTCAAAATGTAGCAACGCAATCTCTGCTCTGGACTCTACTTACCTCCACCCCATCAACTGTCAAACTTTCTCCTTTATACCCACCAGACTATTGTCCATTACATGGGGCATGTTAAGGGGGCATGTCCAAGTCCACTTCCAAGGGTGTGTCCAGGTTCAATTACAGTTATATCAGTATACCTGGAAATAGACCAAATTTATTGACTATTTGATATTTACCTCCAGGACTCACTGGAATCTTGGGTAATATACCCTTGCTGACTTCCCAATAATGACTTTATTCTGATCTCTGCACTCATCCATCCACTTCCTCCTTAACACAAAGGCAGTCACCATCACCTAGTTGTAGGCTTTCCTGCAGTTCCCAGTTAATAGGAAGGACAAGGGAGTCCCACTCTCAGCAGATGTATCTGAAATGGGGCAGGAGATAGAGTGCAGGTCAAACTAGTTGTATGATCTAACACAGCAATCCCAAAGCTGTTTCTGTTCTTTGGAGTGTTAATTCTATGGGAAATGAGTATTGAAGGAGAAAAGTCTAGGAATAAGTAGTATTTATTATTTACCTATTATTATATTCCCAGTTTGTAGATTTGCATTTCTGAGACATTCTGGCAAGGTGAGTTGAAAATTCCCAGGGGCCAAATTCTACCTACACAAAACTTTCAAACTTACTATGAAAACCTCTGATTTTTTGATATCTATTAATATCCCACAAAATTTTATTCCCTAGACTTTAATTGTATAACCTCATTCTGGGTGCAAAATTTGAAATTAAGCATGGCAACCATACCAATAAGAAAGCTACCAGGATACTAAGAATAAGCAGTACAAGGATGACTTTTGGGGACAAGAGGAAGCTGAAACTTGATCTCACAATAGTGATAGATAAAACTGGGAGAGAAAAAGCAAAGGGAATTCTCAGGGTGGAAAACCGCTTGGAAGGCAAGACTGAAATGTCTTAAGAATGGACAATAAGGGTTAGAAAGACAGTAGAGGAATAATTTGCCTTGCCATGCACACAGCCAGCCCAGGTTTAATCCCTGGCACTACATATGGTTCCCTGTGCCCACCAGGAGTGATCCCTGAGCACAGAGCCAGGAGTAAGTCCTATATCCTCATGTAAATTCTATATCCTCAGGCCTTGCACTGGACCATCAGGCCCAATTGACAGAGTGTTGCCAGGAGTGGCACAGGGGCCTTCTAAACACCCCTTTTGAGACCTCTCCTTCTCTATGCTCTTCCACGCTCTGGGGAAAAGGCACTTATGTATGGGATCATTCTACCAGGCAGAATGATTGGGGCATGGATAAACCACTAAGTTACCAATTGGGCCATATGTCAAGCCTGGAAGAAGCCTCTATTTTAACAAATTTTAGGGTTTTGTTTAAAAACAAAATGCTTCAAACTGCTATAAGATCAGTAGTCATTAGTGTTTAAAAACTAAGTTTTTTTTTAAGTTATTGGTTTCCTCTAGGCCTAATTTTTACATTCTGATTAAACATTTTCTATCTGCTCTTGTTCTTAAAACTCACCATGCAACTAAAATACTATTTAACAGAAAACGGTATCCAGACTTACCATTTACCTTTCTGATTTTACCTGACAAAATAAGCACATTTATCTTTCCAGGGATTTGTAGTGTAAACTGAATAAATCTCTCACTTCAATAATATAACCCCATGGTAATTTAAATCTCAGTCATTTCTGAAATATCATATTGGTAAAGTAATGCTACCACACAAGGTTTTCCTTTTTGCACATATGCCAAAATGAGATGTACCCACTAAATTGTACCCCAGGTGCTGAACAGCGGTCTGTTATCTTTTGCAACCTTTCCTGAGGTTGCAAAGATACCTGCTCTGCCAAGTGTTTGCATATAGATCTCTAAGAGCCTGAGATGATAAAGTATCTCTTGTATGCCTGAAGATAAAAGCCCCTTTATTTGTAATAACCAAGTGATAACCAGCATGGAGCCTGAGTATTACTAATATTCAGCTCGTCTTTTTGCCCTCATAATTAGGTTGCTATTGTGTCCAAGAAAAAAGGTAGGATTATATCCCTATACAACATAAATAACAATTTTTTCTATAATACTTTCTTCAACTGTTACATATAAGACTCACCTCTTAGCCAGCAATGTAGCTCAGCAGTAGAGCACCAGCCTTCTGTGAATGAGACTCTGGGTTCAGGAGAAAAATACACTCAAAAATTATATAATCTCTGCTCTTTCCCCATGTAGAATATTCACCCTGCTAAGGAAACTACATATCAAAAGCTCTTACTTTTCAAGGGAAAAGCTCTTTTACTGTAGAAAAGCATTTTGAGGCACTGGAGCCAGAAAGTATCTACAGCTTTATTAGCATGTGGGATTTCAATTCCTCTTTTCATCTTTCACTCTCACAAATCCCTCAAGCAGCAAACACTAGAACTGTGACATTGGCAGAACTCTCCAATTAACTTCAACTCTCCTAGGCATTACATGTTTGGACCTGTTAATAATTTATTTTTGTTGTTTCTATTCATAAATGTTCTCTCAACCAACTTTTTGTTAATCATCATATTGGTTCAGTGACTGAATTCAGAATTTCACTATAATTACTCACAAATAATAATTGGGTTAAGCATTCACCCGTTATACTGGTTGATGCCATCAAAAAGAATAAAGAATTATTTTCAAGACAAATTTATTAGTTTTCCTTCACATCCCCTTTTGAGATCAATATAAGCTTCCTGGCCAAGATCTAAATAAAAGTCACTACTTCCTTCAGTGAGAGAATAGTTATAAAGTAACTCCTTTAGGTTAAACTCTCTATTAAGTATTGTGGGAAGCAAATTTAGGATGCAGTCCATGTACACAATCAGTGTTTCTCACTGGGTATAATTTGGTCTACCTTCCTAGAACATGTGGCCACATTGGCGACATTTGACATTGTCACAACTGGAGAAGGATAAAGGTTCCTAATGGAATCTAGGAGTAGAGCCAGGGGTGATTGCTAGTGTTTATCAGACAGTTCCTCAAAATAAAATGTGTCTAACTTTAAATATTTGTGGCACTGAGGTTGACAAATCCTGCCCTAAATTAGGAATATGGTTAGGCCACAATTTGAAATTGCTTCCTATTCTACCCTTTCCCTTCCATCACAACTATGTATAGTAAGCTCTCTCCTTGCCTCAGAGCAAACAGGTGCACAGCAAGAAACAGATTTACAATATTTCCAATGCTTATGGAAAGAGGATCTGAGGTCAAATATGCATTTTCCTATGGAATTTGAAGAAAAGGAATTTTTACAAGATTTAAAAGAGGTGCTTCTGGTGTGTCTTTGGGTTCCATTCTTGGCTTGAAAAGCATATGCATGGGCCAGAAAGATAACACAGTGGAAGGGCATTTACCTTGATGAGCCCAACCCAGTACACACCTGGGTTCAATTCTGAGAATCCCAGGCCCCCTGAGTCTGCAAGGAGCAATTTCTGAGCACAGAGCCAGGAGTAACCCCTGAGCACCACTGAGTGTGGCCCAAAAACCAAAAAGTAAAAAGAAAAACTAAAGCACACACACGCACACACACACACACACACACACACACACACACACACACACAATACCTTTAGGTTATAGGAAAAATAAAGTAGGGAATTCTCTACTTCAGGTGCAAAAGAAATTGAGGCCTTTTTTTTTTTTTCAAAATACCCAGTGAACCAAGAAGAGAAGAGTCCATAGATTGTATCCCATAACTTGAAGATGGCTGTAGAGAGCCTCCAGCTCTGAGGAAACCGTGTCCCCTGCAAAGATGAGGACCCACTATAAAAGGACCTTGGGTTTTGTTTTCATACTAGAATTTGTCCTCATACTAGCATAATTTTAAAGATATATTAAGGGAAAAGGATTTCCTAGAAAGGAAAAACTTAAGGGGAGGCATTGATGTCCTTAATTTTTCCAGAAGAATAGAGGCTTAGAGGTAGTTATAGAAAGAAAAACCTATTAAATCCTTCAAACAACTGAGTTTATGAACTAAAGAAAATCCACACTATTTTGGGAAAACAAGATTAACATAGAAATCAGGTGCTGGTGCTGGAGAGATAGCATGGAGGTAAGGCGTTTGCCTTTTATGCAGAAGGTCATTGGTTTGAATCCCGACATCCCATATGGTTCCCTGAGCATGCCAGGAGCGATTTCTGAGCATAGAGCTAGGAATAACTCCTGAGCACTGCTGGGTGTGACCCAAAAAGAAAGAAGAAGAAGAACAAGAAGAAGAAGAAGAACAAGAAGAAGAAGAAGAAGAAGAAGAAGAAGATGATGATGAAGAAGAAGAAGAAGAAGAAAGAAAGAAGAAAGAAGAAAAAAGGAAGAAGAAGAAGAAGAAGAAGAAGAAGAAGAAGAAGAAGAAGAAGAAGAAGAAGAAGAAGAAGAATAGAAGAAGAAGAAGAAGAAGAAGAAGAAGAAGAAGAAGAAGAAGAAGAAAGAAGAAGAAGAAGAAGAAGAAGAAGAAGAAGAAGAAGAAGAAGAAGAAGAAGAAGAAGAAGAAGAAGAAGAAGAAGAAGAAATCAGGCAGGATCTGGTTAATGGCTTTTCATAGGTAATTATCTTCCAAAACTAATAGCTTTACAACAAACATTTTGTGCTTAAATTTTAGTTCAGCTTCTGCTATACAATTTTTTTTCACCTTCTAGAATTCCATCTGAAGAGCTGCTTCTGAACCCAAACTGTTGGAACAGTAAAGAGAAAATAATATGTAAGAAATTTCTCAGAGAAGAACATGGTATCATGTCCTTTTGTTCACCTTTCACTGGCTAAAGCATCAACATCAATTTCATATCAATGAGGTTCAGAGGGACAGACCTCTTGCAGGAAAATGGGGGTGCATCATTCATAATCCTAACAATTATCACAAAAGGCAAACAAACATTAGAAAACTTTACTATGCCCCCTGTAAGATCTGTTTTATAAGCAATACTGGTAGAAGAGTAACTCTGTATAGATTTCATGTTTATACCAAGTTACAGGAAATGTTGGATTTTATTCGTTGGCCCCCAGATGCACCAACAATATCTTGTGGCATTGCTTCTCTTTTGCATAGGCACATTAAAATGGGAAAATAATACATATGCAAACAAGTTCTTATCTAATAGAGATGGGAACACAAATTTGGTAATGTAATTAGGCCTTTTACCCTGAACATTGGCATAATGACTTGGCTCAGGTCTCAGAAGAATGGGCATCGCCCACACACACCTGAACTATGGAAACAACCACAATTCTCTTTAACATTCCCAGGATCCAAGCCTCTACCAGAGAAGACCTACCACTGCTTTGGCATTGACTTACTCCAAAGAGTACTCCCAACACCCAGGCGACTCAGCAACAGTGTGCATGCATGGCAGATCGCTCTGCATTTAATGATATGCTGAAACTAGAGGATGCTCCACATCAGCCTGACATCGACGAAAGAAATGCACAAAATCCAGAGTCTTTAAATATAAAAGTCTGGAAAACCGGCAAGCCTTTGCAAAAGCTGGCTCCCTGTGCATGACATCAGGCGGGGAAAATTCACGAAAGTACACCTGCCCAGTGGGGCCCAACTGTGAAAAACTGTGAGTGTGACCTGTCTATGTCTGTCTAGTGTCCTCTTGTGTGAAACTCTTGCGAGTGGGGCAAAAAGAGGCTCCAGCAGAGCACGGCCGCTCCGCTTCGCTACGCGGCCGTGCACTCTTTCTAAGGAAAGAACACCATTGCAACGAGAAGGAAAAATCACACTAAGAACGGTGCTATATCACAGAAGCAAACATTTCTCTCCGGACTGTCTTCTCTGTTGCATGCTCGGGCCTAAGATTTGAACCAGTGTGAGGCTTCATCCACGGAGGACTCCCCTCTCTTAGAGGCAAGTCAGCCCATCCAGAAAGGGAGGAGCCAGAGGAGTGTGCTGCCTGCATCATATAGCCAATGAATACCACCACAACACGTAGAAAAACCCACAATACAAGTGTGACAATGGGGAAACAACACAGGCCAGCATCAGACATAGAGAATGAAGATGACAATTCTGAGGACCAGATAATGACCAACCAACTAATCAACCTCTCAGATAAGGACTTTAGACTAGCAATATGGAAGATGTTCAAAGAACTCAAAAAATCCATGGATCGAGTTGAACAGAACACTAATAAGAACCAAGAAAATATGAAGACAGAAATCACAAAACTCCAAAATGAAATAACATGTCAACTAACAGAACTGAAAAAGTCAGTAAACGAAGGTGAATTGGACAAAATGGATAAGCTCTGGGACAGGGTTATCAGAAGCTGAGAATAGACCTGGGTGCAGTGGAAGATGAGATACATAACAATTCCATACAGCAGGACAGATTGGAACAAAAACTTAAAGCAAAATGAGCAGACATCAAAGGAAAAATTAGTCAAAGAATGGAACAGATGAAAAGATAGAAGTCTATTGATAAGATTAACAGAAACAACTTAAGAATCATTGGAGTCCCAGAGACCAGGAAGAAAATTTTCCAGGGAAGAATCAACGGTCAAGAACATCATTTAAAGAGAAAACTTCCAGAGCTAAAGAATATATGTGATCAAATCCTGCATACCCAAAGAGTACCAACCAAAAGAGACCCCAGAAAAACCACCCCAAGACACATCCTAGTCACAATGACAAATCCCACAGATAAAGACAGAATTCTGAAAACAGCAAGATCAAAAGGGGAAATCACGTTCAAGCAAGCTTCCCTGAGATTTACAGCAGACCTGTCACCAGAAACACTCAATGCCAGAAAGCAGTGGTGAGATATTGTGACAAGACTGAATGAAATGAATGCTTCACCCAGAATACTATACCCAGCAAAACTCACTTTCCGGTTTGACGGAAGAATACATGGTTTCACAGACAAAAAACAGCTCAGAAACTTCACAGACACAAAACCAGCCTTAAGAGAAAAACTGAAAGACCTAATCTAGGACAAGACTACCCAAAAGACACACCAAATTTCAAAATAAAGATGGCGTTAAATCCCAGGACAATTCTTTCTCTCAACGTCAATGGACTAAATGCACCAGTCAAGAGACACAGAGTGGCTAAATGGTTCAAAAAACTCAATCCAACCTTCTGCTGCCTACAAGAAACGCACCTGAATAGTCAGAACAAACATAGACTCAAAATAAAAGGCTGGAGAAAAATTATCCAAGCAAACAACACCCATAAAAAAGCTGGAGTGGCCATACTAATATCAGATAATGCAAACTTTATACTCAGGAAGGTTGTAAGGGACAAAGATGGACATTTTATATTAATCAAGGGGTACGTAGAGCAGGAAGAATTCACTCTCCTAAACATATATGCACCGAATGAGGGGCCAGCAAAATATTTAATACAACTGTTGACAAATCTGAAAAATAATATCAATAACAACACAATAATTGTGGGGGACCTTAACACGGCTTTGTCAACACTGGATAGGTCCACCAGACTGAAACCCAAAAAGAATATACTAGACCTGAGGAGAGAAATGGAAGAAAGAGGCCTAGTGGATATATATAGGACACTCCATCCCCAGAAACCTGGATACACATTCTTCTCCAATGTACATGGGACTTTCTCCAGGATAGACTACATGCTGGCACATAAAACATACCTCCATAAGATCAAGAGGATAGAAATTTTACAGACTACCTTCGCTGACCACAAGGCTCTGAAATTATTTGTGAACTCCAAAGGGACTCAAAAGAAACACTTTAACACCTGGAAGTTAAACAGCCTCATGCTCAATAACCAGTGGGTCCGAGATGAAATCAAGGAGGAAATCAAAAGGTTCCTGGAAACAAATGACAATAAAGACACAAACTATCAGAACTTATGGGACACAGCAAAAGCAGTACTGAGAGGAAAATTTATAGCTTTGCAAGCACACATCAGGAAGGAAGAAGGAGCTTACCTGAGTAGCTTAATGACACAGCTAATAGAACTAGAAAATGCTCAACAAAAGGACCCAAGACTAGGAAGACAGAAGGAAATAACAAAGCTGAGAGCAGAAATCAACGAAGTGGAAACCCAAAAAACAGTCCGAAAGATCAACGAAAGCATAAGTTGGTTCTTTGAAAAAATAAACAAGATTGATAGACCACTGGCAAACCTAACAAAGAAAGAGAGAGAGAGAAACTTGATAACTCGTATCAGGAATGAAAAAGGAGAGATCACTACTGATATGACAGAGATTCAAAGGGTAATCAGAAACTACTTTGAAAAACTCTACGCCACTAAAAATGAGAACCTGGAAGAAATGGATAAATTCTTGGACTCTTATAATCTTCCACGGTTGAAGGAAGAGGATGTAGCATATCTAAACACCCCCATCACCATTGATGAAATTAAAACAGTAATCAAATGTCTGCCGAAAAACAAAAGCCCAGGTCCAGATGGATTCACTAATGAATTCTATCAAACTTTCCAAGAGGAACTACTGCCAATCTTGGCAAGACTCTTTCATGAAACTGAACAAACAGAAACACTTCCAAATAGCTTTTATGAAGCCAACATCACCTTGATACCTAAACCAGACAGAGATGCTACAAAAAAAGAAAATTACAGACCAATATCACTGATGAATGCAGATGCAAAGATCTTCAACAAAATCCTGGCAAATAGGATTCAATGCCTCGTTAAGAAGATCATCCACTACGATCAAGTAGGTTTCATCCCAGGAATGCCAGGCTGGTTTAACATCCGTAAATCTATCAACATAATACACAACATCAATAATAAGAAAAATAAAAACCACATGATCATATCAATAGATGCAGAGAAAGCATTTGATAAGGTCCAACACCCATTCTTGATCAAAACTCTCAGCAAGATGGGAATGGAGGGAACGTTTCTCAATATAGTGAAGGCCATCTACCACAAGCCAGTGGCAAATATTATCCTCAATGGAGAAAAACTAAAAGCCTTCCCTCTAAATTCTGGCACAAGACAAGGCTGTCCTCTCTCACCACTCCTATTCAACATAGCACTGGAAGTACTCGCTAAAGCGATTAGGCAAGAAAAGGATATCAAGTGAATCCAGATAGGAAAGGAAGAAGTCAAGGTCTCACTGTTTGCAGATGACATGATACTCTACTTAGAAAACCCTAAAGACTCTAACAAAAAGCTTCTAGAAACAATAGACTCATATAGCAAGGTGGCAGGCTACAAAATTAACACACAAAAATCAATGGCCTTTGTATACACCAATAATAATAAGGATGAAATGGACATTAAGAAAACAACCCCATTCACAATAGTGCCACACAAACTCAAATATCTTGGAATCAACTTGACTAAATATGTGAAGGACCTATACAAGGAAAACTATAAATCTCTGCTCCAAGAAATAAGAGAGGACACACGGAAATGGAAACGCATACCCTGCTCATGGATTGGCAGGATTAACATCATCAAAATGGCAATACTCCCCAAAGCATTATACAG
The DNA here is from genome assembly GCF_024139225.1 of Suncus etruscus. Classification (NCBI taxonomy): domain Eukaryota; kingdom Metazoa; phylum Chordata; class Mammalia; order Eulipotyphla; family Soricidae; genus Suncus; species Suncus etruscus. The sequence goes on along the minus strand of NC_064849.1, from coordinate 41,161,937 downwards.
ATTTAATGCCATCCCTCTAAAGATACCCATGACATTCTTCAAAGAAGTGGATCAGACACTTTTGAAATTCATTTGGAACAATAAACACCCTAGAATAGCTAAAGCAATCATTGGGAAAAAGAATATGGGAGGAATTACTTTCCCCAACTTTAAGCTGTACTACAAAGCAATAGTTATCAAAACAGCATGGTATTGGAATAAGGACAGGTCCTCAGATCAGTGGAACAGGCTTGAATACTCAGAAAATGTTCCCCAGACATACAATCACCTAATTTTTGATAAAGGAGCAGGAAATCCTAAATAGAGCAGGGAAAGCCTCTTCAACAAGTGGTATTAGCACAATTGGATAGCCACTTGCAAAAAATTGAACTTAGACCCCCAGCTAACATCATGTACGAAGGTAAAATCCAAATGGATTAAAGACCTCGATATCAGCCCCAAAACCATAAGATATATAGAACAGCACATAGGCAAAACACTCCAGGACATTACAGGCATCTTCAAGGAGGAAACTGCACTCTCCAAGCAAGTGAAAGCAGAGATTAACAGATGGGAATATATTAAGCTGAGAAGCTTCTGCACCTCAAAGGAAATAGTGCCCAGGATACAAGAGCCACCCACTGAGTGGGAGAAACTATTCACCCAATACCCATCAGATAAGGGGCTAATCTCCAAAATATACAAGGCACTGACAGAACTTTACAAGAAAAAAACATCTAACCCCATCAAAAAATGGGGAGAAGAAATGAACAGACACTTTGACAAAGAAGAAATACACATGGCCAAAAGACACATGAAAAAATGCTCCACATCACTAATCATCAGGGAGATGCAAATCAAAACAATGCTGAGATACCACCTCACACATGGCACACATGACAAAGAATGAGAATAAACAGTGTTGGCGGGGATGTGGAGAGAAAGGAACTCTTATCCACTGCTGGTGGGAATGCCGTCTAGTTCAACCTTTATGGAAAGCGATATGGAGATTCCTCCAAAAACTGGAAATCAAGCTCCCATACGATCCAGCTATACCACTCCTAGGAATATACCCTAGGAACACAAAAATACAATACAAAAACCCCTTCCTTACACCTATATTCATTGCAGCACTATTTACCATAGCAAGACTCTGGAAACAACCAAGATGCCCTTCAACAGATGAATGGCTAAAGAAACTGTGGTACATATACACAATGGAATATTATGCAGCTGTCAGGAGAGATGAAGTCATGAAATTTTTCTATACATGGATGTACATGGAATCTATTATGCTGAGTGAAATAAGCCAGAGAGAGAGAGAAAAACGCAGAATGGTCTCACTCATCTATGGGTTTTAAGAAAAATGAAAGACACCCTTGTAATAATAATTTTCAGACACAAAAGAGAAAAGAGCTGGAAGTTCCAGCTCACCTCAGGAAGCTCACCACAAAGAGTGATGAGTTTAGTTAGAGAAACAACTGCATTGTGAACTGTCCTAATAACGAGAATGTATGAGGAAAATGGAGAGCCTGTCTAGAGTACAGGCGGGGGTCGGGTGGGGAGGAGGGAGACTTGGGACATTGGTGATGGGAATGTTGCACTGGTGATGGGTGGTGTTCTTTACATGACTGAAACCCAAACACAATCATGTATGTAATCAAGGTGTTTAAATAAATTTAAAAAATATATATATATAAAAGTCTGATACCAACTATAGCTAAAGTGTGAAAAAGTTTTACCTGGACCTTGAGAATGACTGGAGTTGGATAGACTGGTATGCCTGGAACCCAGAGTCGGTCTTATGCCAATAAACTTCTGGGGTGAGGCCTTTTTGTAATCAGGCCAAGAATTTTTTTCCATTTTCTCCATTTTTCTGGACCTATGCAAACAACAGCAATTGCCACTATCACACCTTTACTATTTTTATTTTACTCTTATCCTTTAAGGAAAAAAATACAACTTACTGAACTTCAAAACAAATTACTGTAGTAGAATGCCTGTCTCGAATACAGGCAGGGGATGGGAAGGGGGTAGGGGGTAATGTTGCACTGGTGAAGGGGGGTGTTCTGGTTATGACTGTAACCCAAATATGATCATGTTACTTAAATAAAAAATATATTTAATAAAAAAAGAAAAAGAAAACTACTATGAGCTAAACTCAGAAACTATGAAACACCTAGGAAGATGAGATATAGGGTGGTAAAGCACCAGGACTAAGTAAACAAGGAGAAATGAATTAAGTAAACTTATCTTTTTTGAAGTCCAGGAATTGCCATCTGCCAGGAACTGAAAACCACCATTTTTCATATTTTCTTAGTTAATTCAACCATCCTATGAGGAAATAAACTAATTAAATTGACCACAATTATTCAAGTGCTTGTTGATTAAATACTGAAAAAGGGAGAGAGGATAGGTAAAAGAAAAAAAAGAAAAGCTAAAAGAGAGAGAGAGAAAGAGAGAGAAGCTAAAAACATAAGTTACTGCTGCAGGATTTTTATTTCACAGAGAGTAAAAAAACTGCCCTGATCAGCACACAGACAGTGTTGAACTGAAGATTAGCAAGCAAGATCGGGTTATGAAGGACCTTTATAGCCCAGAAGCATAATGAGAGGAGAAATGATTTATTGGGGTCAAGACGTCTTGCCATTAATAGCAGGATGAACGTGAGCAAGATCTACAGACTCTGGAGCAGAGCTCCCTCATTTTGGAATGGAAAGAAAAATCAGGAAAGGTGATGAGGAAAATTTTGGAAGGCAATTTCTAAATTCTTTTACAGAAGCAATGACTAGAAAGCATAATAGATTTGAGTGAAAGGTCATTAATCCAATCTCTGGTTTTATTGTCTCTTCTCAATTTCTAGATTAGTAGCCTCCCAGAAACAAGAGGTATTGGGAAGGAAGTGAGGACAACTCCAATTACAAAAATCAAATTCTAAAGATAGGAAAATAGCCAGATTGCTCCCTGTATTCCCAGGCAAAAAAAAAAAAAACTGGCTTTCTATAAGAACCCTTAATCACTGGCATGATGGATGAACTATTTGAGGTGATTTGTCACACAGACTTGAGAAAGAGGCCCATGTCAGAAAATGTGAGGGAAGTGGTGAGAGAAGAAATTTGGAAGTCACTTTAAGGAAATTTGAAAGGAGCAAAGGGGTGATATTGAAAAGGAAGAAAGATTTAAGAGATAGTTCCAAGGTGACTGTGGATATATGCAGATCTCTAAGTATTCATTTAAGGTGTGAGATCTAAACTGGCCTCCCTTACAAAATGGATAGTTGAAATAATTTGTGAGTCTCTCATATTCCACTCCCTTTCACCTCCTCAGGTTAAAACTATATGTTTTAGAAAAAAATCAAATAAATAAGAACTTTGGTCACTTTAAAGTGTTTTAATACCACACAGATGGGAGTTGTCACCTCAGTAAATTAGCTAAGTCTATTTTAGGTACAATAGTAAAAGGCCCATTATTTATAGCAGGGCTGGCAATGCCAGGGACCCTGTGACTAGGCATTGAAAATGGAATGATAATTATTGTCTATTAAAAGTTTAAAATTTAGTCCCTGCTGGCTGAACAGAAAACACAACACACACATACACACACACAAATATACCACTTTCCTACAGGAAAATATGTATTCCTTGGCCAATTGAAACCTGACACATTTCCAAATTTTCAGTGGCATTTAATTCCATTAAAGCTCAAAGTCAGAGTGAGGATGTAAAAGAAAAGAACAATAAACTAATTGCCCTGGGAACATATTTATCCAAATTAGAAGGTAGTTAAAGATGAAATTCAACTACCTTGGGGCCAAGGAAAGAAGAATGTCATCACCCTCAGTGAAAATGTGTAAATTGGACAACATTCAAACTATTTCTTTTGTTTTTGGGGGGCCATACCCAATGATGCTCAGGGGTTACTTCTGGTTCTTCGTGATGCCAGAATTTCAAACTGCAGTCCATCCTAGGTCAGCCACATGCAAGGTGAATTCCCTACCACTGTGCCACTGCTCCTGCACCAACATTCAAACAAATTTTAACTAGATAGCTTGAGATAATAGTATATCAGAGCCAGAAAGCAGAACTGGGAAAACAAAACCCATTTCCAGATTCCATGTTCAGGCCTGGAAAGTTCTGCCCTCAGTAAAGATTTGCTTTCCCCTCCAAAGTTAGATCTTTCCCACAGATACCACTTAAGTACAGACACCATCAGGAAAATTTCCCTTTAGTTCTCAATAGTTGGTCTATTACAACATAGTGTTATGACCTATACTGAGAATATCATAAAAAGGATAATCCTTATGGACAGATACAAAAAATTTTCTTTATATGGAGAGATTAAGGACACAAAAGGGGCAGAAACAAAGGTCCAAAGGCAACATAAGGGGAGGACTGATTTACAATTGAATTATGGTGGTGAGGGAAAATGTGAGGGAGCAATTTTGAGGTTTTGGGAAAGAAAGATAAATTCACTGATGATGTATGTGGTGTTAGAATTATGTGTGAGAAACCACTATTAATAGTATTGTAAACTATAGAATCTCAGTTTAAGGGGCTGTAGAGATAGCACAGCAGTAAAGCATTTGCCTTGCAAGCAGCGGACCCAGGACCAATGGTCGTTTGAATCCCAGCATCCCATATGGTCCCCTGTGACTGCCAGGAGCTATTTCTGAACACAGAACCAGGAGTAAATCCTGAGCTCCACCGGGTATATCCCAAAAACCAAAAAAAAAAAAAAAAAGAATTTTTAACTTAAATTTTAAAAGCTAAGGATAAATTAATCAAGTGTAAACCTAGTTAACAATAAAAAATACAGCCAATTAACCAAAAAATAAAATGATAATACTTGGATGATCCACATCAGCCTGACATCGATGAAAGAAATGCACAGAATACAGAGTCTTTAAATATAAGAATCTGATACCAACAATAGCTAAAGTGTGAAAAAGTTTCATCGGGACCATGGAGAATGACTCAGGTTGGACTGACTGGTATGCCTGGAACCCAGAGTCGGTCTTATGCAAATAAACTTCTGGGGTGAGGCCTTTTTGTGATCAGACCAAGAATTTTTTTCCATTTTCTCCATTTTTCTGGACCTATGCAAACAACAGCAATTGCCACTATCACACCTTTACTATTTTTTTTACTCTTATCCTTTAAGGAAAAAAAATACAACTTACTGAACTTCAAAACAAATAACTGTAGTAGAATGCCTGTCTTGAATATCGGCAGGGGATGGAAAGGGGGGAGAGGGTAATGTTACACTGGTGAAGGGGGGTGTTCTGGTTATGACTGTAACCCAAATATGATCATGTTACTTAAATAAAAATATATTAAAAAAAGAAAATTGGGAGAGGAAGCATTTTTTTAAATTAAAGTATAACTGATGAATTAAACTTAAAATCTGAATAAGAGATAAATATGACCACTGCTAGAGACAAGGGCAAAACTGAGAACAACCATTGATAGGGAAAATCCTAAAGTTCTGGCCCAAGTCTGTTAACAAGTAATGTGGGTCACACATAGTCTAAAATAAGAAAAGGAAGAAAAAAAATAAAGGAAAGAAAAGAAAGAAAAAGAAAGAAAGAAGGAAGGAAGGAAGGAAGGAAGGAAGGAAGGAAGGAAGGAAGGAAGGAAGGAAGGAAGGAAGGAAGGAAGGAAGGAAGGAAGGAAGGAGGAAGAAGGGAGGGAGGAGGAAGGAGGAGGAAGGAAGGAAGGAAGGAGAAGGAGGAAGGAAGGAAGGAAGGAGGGAAGGAGGGAAGGAAGGAAGGAAGGAAGGAAGGAAGGAAGGAAGGAAGGAAGGAAGGAAGGAAGGAAGGAAGGAGGGGGGAGGAAGGAAGGAAGGAAGGAAGGAAGGAGGAAGGAAGGAAGGAAGGAAAGGAAGGATGGGAGGGAAGAAGGAAGAAAGGAAGGAAGGAGGAAGGAGGGAGGGAGGGAAGGAAGGAGGGAAGGAAGGAAGGAAGGAAGGAAGGAAGGAAGGAAGGAAGGAAGGAAGGAAGGAAGGAAGGAGGAAGGAAGGAAGGAAGGAGGAGGAGGAGGGAGGAGGAAGGAAGGAAGGAAGGAAGGAAGGAAGGAAGGAAGGAAGGAAGGAAGGAAGGGGAGGAGGGGGAGGAGGGAAGGAAGGAAGAAGGAAGGAAGGGAGGAAGGAAGGAAGGAAGGAAGGAGGGAGGGAAGGAAGGAAGGAAGGAAGGAAGGAGGGAGGGAGGGAGGGAGGAGGGAGGGAGGGAGGAAGGAAGGAAGGGAGGAAGGAAGGAAGGAAGGAAGGAAGGAAGGAAGGAAGGAAGGAAGGAAGGAAGGAAGGAAGGAAGGAAGGAAGGAAGGAAGGAAGGAAGGAGGAAGGAAGGAAGGAGGAAGGAAAAAAGGAAGGAAGGAAGGAAAGAAAGAAGGAAAGAAAGAAGGAAGAAGAAGAAAGAAAAGAAGAAGAAAGGAAGAAAGAAAGAAGAAGAAGAAAGAAGAAAGAAGAAGAAGAAAGAAAGAAAAGAAGAAAGAAAGAAAGAAAGAGAAAGAAGAAGAAAGAAAAGAAAAGAAAGAAAGAAAGAAAGAAGAAGAAAGAAAGAAGAAAGAAAGAAAGAAGAAAGAGAAAGAGAGAAAAGAAAGAAAAAAGAAAGAAAGAAAGAAAGAAGAAAGAAAGAAAGAAAGAAAGAAAGAAAGAAAGAAGAAGAAGAAAGAGAAAGAAAGAAAGAAAGAAAAAGAAAGAAAGAAAGAAAGAAAAGAAAAAGAAAGAAAGAAAGAAAGAAAGAAAGAAGAAAGAAAGAAGAAAGAAAGAAAGAAAAGAAAGAAAAGAAAGAAAGAAAAGAAAGAAAGAAAGAAGAAGAAAGAAAGAAAGAAAGAAAGAGAGTAAGACATGGCTGACTGTGGGGACTGCCAGGTAAAGTGTTGATTGCTTCACCTGCAGAGTCTCCACCCTGCTGTGCTTCTTCTGAGGAAACTGAGGACCTCAAGGGAGCCCTGTCCTGTGCTTCTCTGTCTTTTCTGAATCTTTGAAGCTCTCCTCAGAGCCCTGGGAAGCAAACCCCAAAAAAACTGCATTCTGAAGCTACCCAGCAAGCGAGTGAGTGAGTAAGAAATGGATGACTTTACAAGCCCAGAAAGGGAAGCCGCTGAACTCTGCTGGAACTAAGATGCCAGCACCCCTATCTGTCTGTCTTCTGTGCTGTGCTCCATCTTCGACCTGATTTCATCCTGTATGTGGCCCATCTGCAGACGGCTCACCTTACCTGGAGCCTTCCCTGGAGGTGAGCTTACATGCCCAGAAAGGGGAAACCACTGACCTCTGCTGGAACTCAGATGCTAGCACCCCTATCTGCCTGTCTTCTGTTCTGTGCTCCATTTTGGCCTGATTTCATCCTGTGTGTGGCTCATCTACAGATGGCTCGCCTTCCCTGGAGCCTTCCCTGGAGGTGAGCTTACATGCCAAGAAAGGGGAAGCCACTGAACTCGGCTGGAACTCAGATGCCAGCACCCCTATCTGCCTGTCTTCTGTGCTATGCTCCATCTTTGGCCTGATTTCTTCCTGTGAGTGGCCCATCTGCGGACGGCTCGCCTTCCCTGCAGCCTTCCCTGAAGGTGAGTTTACATGCCCAGAAAGGGTGGAGCCAGAGGAGCACGGCCTGCTTTAGGGCCGTGCACATCATTTAGCCAATGAATACAACAAAACACGTAGAAAAACCCACAATACAAGTGTGACAATGGGGAAACAATGCAGGCCAGCGCCAGACATAGAGAATGACCATGGCAACTCTGATGACGTGAACATGACCAACCAACTAGTCAGTCTCTCAGATAAGGAGTTTAGAGTCGCAATATGGAAGATGTTCAAAGAACTCAAAGAAAGTATAGAAGAGAAAACTAGCCCCGCCCGCCTCGACCGCGCGAACGGCTGCCTTCCTCCTGCTGGGGTTCCCTTGCCCCCAGGAAGGTAAGGAAGTCCCGCCCGCCCCGACCGCGCGAACAGCTGCCTTCCTCCTACTGGGGTTCCCATACCCCCGGGAAGGTAAGGAAGCCCCGCCCGCCCGCCCCGACGCGCGAATGGCTGCCTTCCTCCTGCTGGGGTTCCCTTGCCCCCGGGAAGGTAAGGAAGTCCCGCCCGCCCGCCCCGACCACGCGAATGGCTGCCTTCCTCCTGCTGGGCTTCCCATACCCCCGGGAAGGTAAGGAAGCCCCGCCCGCCCGCCCCGACCGCGCGAACGGCTGCCTTCCTCCTGCTGGGGTTCCCATACCCCTGGGAAGGTAAAGAAGCCCCGCCCCCGCCCGCCGACCGCGCAAACGGCTGCCTTCCTCCTGCTGGGGTTCCCATACCCCCGGGAAGGTAAGGAAGCCCCGCCCGCCCGTCCCGACCGCGCGAACCGCTGCCTTCCTCCTGCTGGGGTTCCCATACCCCTGGGAAGGTAAAGAAGCCCCGCCCGCCCGCCCCGACCGCGCGAACGGCTGCCTTCCTCCTGCTGGGGTTCTCATACCCCCGGGAAGGTAAGGAAGCCCCGCCCGCTCACCCGAACGTGCGAACGGCTGCCTTCCTCCTGCTGGGGTTCTCATACCCCCGGGAAGGTAAGGAAGCCCCGCCCACCCGCCCCGACTGCGCGAAAGGCTGCTTCGCTCCTGCTGGGGTTCCCGTGTCCCCTGGAAGGTAGGGAAGCCCCGCCCACCTACCCCGACCCCATGAACGGCTGCCCTGATCCTGCTGGGGTTCCTTTGCCCACGGGAAGGTAGGGAAGTTCCGCTCACCATGCGGACCGCGTGAGCGTGCCCCGCCCCCGTCGGGTATCTCCTGCCTTCCAGAAATAGCTGACAACAATAGGGCAAAGCAACGAATCAGGCCACAGAAAGAGCACAAGAGGAGCCAAACCGCAGCAAGCCCACCCAACAGTACCACTAGATCCACCTCAGGGAGGGGACCCATTCCCACACCACAGGGGATCAAAACAGACTGAAATTGGAAGAAACAGCACTCCAAAGCACACCAATAAACACAGGGAAATATGGGTAAATCAAAGAGAACCCTAAGATCTGAAGATATGGAGACAAACCCCAACAAGTTTCCAAGTCCGCCAAAATGCACAAATCTGTGGGAAAGCGACCTAAAAGCAGCAATGAGGAAGGAAATGCAAGAACTAATAAAAGAAATGAGAGAAACTTTAGCAACCGAGTATAAGATATCTATGGAAGAACGAATCACCCAAATTAAAGAAGAAATGTTAAAGAGTATGAGAGAGTCCATACAAAAAGAAGTGAAGGAATTAACAGACAAAGTAATAAGCCTTACTAGCAGAAACACAGAGTTGGAGAAACACATCAAAGAACTCGAAGGAAAACTGCAAACAGAAAATGACCAAGAAACCAACAAAGAAATAAAAGGCAAAGCACTGGAATGAAAAGTCCAGTACCTAATGAACAAGGACAAAAGAAACAATCTAAGATTCGTGGGTATACCAGAAGGGGAGGAAATAGGGAAAGGGGAAGAACAAGTAGTCAGAGAGATAATAGCAGAGAACTTCCCCACCCTTTGGAATGAAACTTCAGGGCAAATCCAGGAAATCAAGAGAGTTCCTAGTAAAATAGATCCTAATAAACCTACACCAAGACATATAGTAATCCAAATGGCAAAAAACAAAGAGAAAGAGGAACTTCTTAAGGCAATAAGAGAGAAAAAAGACCTCAAATACAAAGGTAGGGACATAGAATCAAACCAGATCTCCCAATCGAAATAATTCAAGCAAGGAGACAGTGGAATGACATATTTAAATGACTGAATGAAAGAAACTTCCAACCTAGAGTCCAATACCCGGCAAAATTATCATTCATATGGAAGAACAGACTGAAAACATTTTCAAACAAGACCGAACTAGAGCTATTTGTGCAAACAAAGCCGATCCTAAACGACCTACTCAGAGATGAATTACACAATCCAAACCCCCGATTGTAACAAAAGCCACCCTACACAACACAACTGCACAACAGTCCTCTCTCTCAATAATCTCCCTAAATGTTAATGGACTAAACTCTCCAATTAAAAGACACATAGTAGAGAACTGGATTAGGAAAAATAAACCGGACTTCTGCTGTCTACAAGAAACACACCTACAGCTACAGGATAAGCATAGGCTTAGAATCAAAGGATGGAAAGTAATTATTCAGGCCAATGGAAAACAAAAAAGAGCAGGGACAGCCATTCTTATATCAGACCAAATTGCATTCAACCTCAAGAAAGTGGTCAGAGATAAAGAGGGTCACTACTTACTGATCAGGGGAACATTAGATCAAGAAACACTAACCCTGGTCAATATCTATGCACCCAATGTAGAGTCAGCAAAATATGTGAGGCAACTGCTCATAAACCTGGAGAAAACACATGAAGGGAAATGTGATAGTAGTAGGGGACCTCAATACTCCACTACCACCACTGGACAGATCCACCAAACAGAAAAATAGCAAAGAAATAAGAGCTCTAAATGAAAAATTAGAAGATTTAGGGCTAATAGACTTATATAGAGCCCTCCATCCCCAGAAAGCAGAATACACATTCTTCTCAAGCCCACATGGAACCTTCTCCAGAATAGACCATGTCTTGGGATACAAAACCAACCTATACAAGACCACAAAGGTAAGGATCATTAGAAGTACCCTTTCAGATCACTATGCAACAGAACTCAAAATTGACGTCAAGAAGAAACAATGGAGAAAAACTAATACCTGGAGATTAAACAACATGCTGCTCAACAACAGCTGGATCAAAGAACAACTCAAGGAAGAAATAAAAAGATTCCTTGAGACAAATGACAATGAAGAGACAACATGTCAAAATTTGTGGGACACAGCAAAAGCAGTAATTAGGGGGAAACTCATAGCAATACAGGCCTATGTCAAGAAACAAGAAAATAACAAAACCAACAGTTTAAAAGATCACCTAAAAAAATTGGAACAACAGCAACAGAGAAATCCAACCATGACCAGAAGGCAAGAAATAATAAAAACCAGAGCAGAAATAAACAGCATAGAAACTAAGAAAACAATACAAAAAATCAATGAGACCAGGAGTTGGTTTTTCGAAAAAATAAACAAGATAGACAAACCACTGGCAAAACTCACCAAAAAGAAGAGGGAAAACTCCCAAATCAGTAGGATCACAAATGAAAGGGGAGAGATTACAACAGAACCTCAAGAAATACAACATACCATAAGATCATATTATGAACAACTATACTCAGCTAAGATAGAGAACCCAGAAGAAATTGACAGATTCTTGGACAAACACCCTCTTCCAAGACTGGAAAAGGAAGAACTATAAAGCCTAAACAGACCAATCACCTCAGAGGAAATTGAAGATGTAATTAAAAACCTCCCTAAGAACAAAAGCCCAGGCCCAGATGGATTTACAGGTGAATTCTACCAAACATTCCGGGAAGATTTACTACCACTTTTCCATAGGCTCTTCCAAGCCATAGAAAAAACAGGAATCCTCCCTAACTCCTTCTATGAGGCAAATATCACACTCATTCCCAAAGATGGCAAAGATACCACCAAGAAAGAAAACTACAGACCAATCTCACTAATGAACATAGATGCAAAGATACTCAACAAAATCTTAGCAAACCGAATCCAGCACTACATCAAAAAAATCATATATCATGACCAATTGGGATTTATACCAGGAATGCAAGGTTGGTTCAATATACGCAAATCAATCAACATTATACATCACATCAACAACAAGAAAAACAAAAACCACATGATCATATCAATCGATGCAGAGAAGGCGTTTGACAAAATCCAACACCCTTTCATGTTAAAGACACTCAGCAAAATAGGGTTAGAAGGAACCTTCCTCAAGATAGTCACAGCTATCTATGAAAAGCCTACAGCCAACATTATACTTAATGGCGAGAAACTAGAAGCATTTCCATTAAGGTCAGGAACTAGGCAAGGCTGTCCACTCTCTCCACTCTTATTCAATATAACCTTAGAAGTCCTAGCAATAGCAATCCGACAAGAGAAGGGAATCAAAGGAATCCAAATTGGGAAAGAGGAACACAAGCTATCTCTATTTGCAGATGATATGATGATATACATCGAAAATCCTAAAGAGTCCACAGTAAAACTCCTAGAAACAATTAACCAATACAGCAAAGTGGCTGGATACAAAGTCAATACACAAAAGATAGTAGTGTTTCTATATACAACAACGAAATCGAGGAGAGAGAGATTAAAAATACAATACCATTTAAAATAGTATCAAAAAATATCAGGTACCTAGGAATCAACCTTACAAGGGAAGTGAAAGACCTATACCAGGGAAACTTCAAAATGCTTCAGAAAGAAATTGAAGACGATCTAAAGAATTGGAAGAACATCCCATGCTCATGGATAGGTAGAATTAACATAGTCAAAATGACTATCCTACCCAAACTACTATATAGATTTAATGCAATCCCTATCCAAATCCAGACACCATTCTTTAAAGAAATAGAACAATCAATCACAAAATTTATCTGGAACCACAAAAGACCCAGGATAGCCAAAAACATACTGAAAAACAAAAATCTGGGAGGCATCTCCTTACCTAACTTGAAACTATACTATAAAGCCATAGTAGTCAAAACAGCATGGTACTGGAACAGAGACAGGACCTCAGACCAGTGGGTCAGAACAGAATTCCCAGACATAAACCCCAAGATATACAGCCAACTAATATTTGATAAAAGAGGTAAGAACCTGAAATGGAACAAAGGAAGTCTATTCAACAAATGGTGTTGGTACAACTGGAAAACCACATGTACGAAAGTGAAGATCGACCCATACCTCACCCCTTATACAAAAGTTAACTCAAAATGGATCAAAGACCTTGAAATCAGACCTGAATCTATAAAGTTTATCGAGAATAAAATAGGCAGAACACTCAAAGACCTATATATCAAAAAGATCTTTGAGAATGGATCACCAATGGCAAGAACATTAGCATCAAATATAAACAAATGGGACTACATTAAACTTAAAAGCTTCTGCATGGCAAAAGAAACCCTACTTAATGCAAGAAGACAGTTAACAGAATGGGAAAAAATCTTTTCACTCGACATATCAGATAAAGGGCTGATATCTAGAACATACAAAGCACTCAGAAAGCTGAGCCCCCCAAAACCAAATAAAGCCATAAAAAATGGGGAGATAAAATGAATAGACACTTCTCTGAGGAAGACAGAAGGATGGCCAACAAACACATGAAAACATGCTCACCTTCACTCATCATCAGGGAGATCCAAATCAAGACAACAATGAGATACCACCTTACACCAGTGAGGATGGCTCACATCAAAAATAATGGAAACAACCTTTGTTGGCGGGGATGCAGTATGAAAGGAACTCTCATCCACTGCTGGTGGGAATGCCCCCTAGTCCAACACCTATGGAGGAAAGTCTGGAGAGTGCTCAAAGAACTCAGAATTGAGCTGCCATTTGACCCAGCAATTGCTCTCCTAGGCATATACCCCCAAGATGGAAGGACTTTCATTCCAAAATACATATGCACCCCATTATTTATCGCAGCACTCAGTATAATAGCCAAATCTTGGAACCAACCTCGATGTCCAACAACAGATGAATGGATCATTAAGATGTGGTACATATACACAATGGAATATTACATGGCAGTTAGAAATGATACAATCACAGACTTTGCAGCAACGTGGATGGACCTAGATCATGTTATGTTAAACGAAGTAAGTCAGAAGACAAAAGATAAACACAGAATGGTAGCACTATTCTGAAGCACCTAGAACATATACTTGATGCACAACTAATACCTAACAATCAAATAACAGGGTTTAACAGGGTAGAAACTCCAAACACTGTAATAGTCAATATATACTTGGGAGCAGTGTCCAAAATACAGGAAAAAGAAACAACACAAACTCTTGACTACACATTATACCACAAAGAAAACAGCAACAACAGAAACAACAGCATAGAGAGAACAGGTATGTAATCAGACTTCTACAACAAAGGCCCACAATAATCCCTTATATATCGTATACAGGAACACAGGTATAGAACACCACGGGAAATCACTGACTGCAATGGAAACATACCATAACACTATGTTTTAATGCCTTTATCCTACTATATTTTAAATAACCTCTCAGCTTCTTTGTTCACAGGCACCTTTGGATACAAAAGGCGGACAAATTAAGATGGAAACTCAGGAATCCACACGAGATACCATACCTTGCTTGCACTACGAGATGGTCCGGAGAAAACTCTTTAACATACATTTTATCTCTAGGTTATACCTTCTCTTAGGAATTGAAGCATGAGACCAGTCAGACCACCGAAGCAATAACTGCGAAGTACAGACTTAAACTACAGGCTCTATTCATCGAACACATTCAACCAAACTAGCATTCACTTGCTATTCTCTCCTCTCTTCTCACCACTTTCTTTCTTTTTTTTTTCTTTCTTCCTTCATTTTTTCTCTTTTCTATTCTTCTCTTTACTTTTTTTCCCGTTCCCTTCCCCCTTTCTTTCTAAGGTATTTTCTCTTTTCTCTCCCTTCATATCCCTCTCATATACCTTCCCCTTTCTCCCCTCCAGAAATCCAACTATCCCTTCACCCCTCAATCCCATCCAGATCTCCCACCATATTAAAACTCTCCACCCTCAGTCCTTATTCTATTAGGCATCAAGATCGACCTCCCACCCAACGAATCAATAACCTGCACCCAGGCGAGGGGACACCCAGATAAACTCACACCTCGTCTCCTGCAAGAAAAGACAGCCAACCCCCTTGCGGACTCATGCGGCGCAGCCCTCCCTACCAACTTCCCCTAACGTGGACTGATTCTTGAAACCAGACCTAGGCCCAAAAGTATCCCCAATGCAAGAACTCTTCCAAGACCTCCCTCCCGCAAATTCTTACCAATCTGAAGAAGGTCAGGGGTGTGATAGAAAGATCCCTGGGAACCCACACTCCACAAGAAAAACCCAAAAGACAATGGGAAAAACTGTACTTCCAACATAGGCATAAGACCTGTAATACACCACCTCTTTACCTGCTCTCCCCCAAATGTAAGGTAGTCTTTTGCACCACTTTTATTCCTTTTTCCTTTATTTATTTTTTTTTCAATTTATTTATTTTTTAAATGTCTGTCCTACATATACATTTGTGAGCACATACATTTTTATTCCCCGTTTTTTTTTTTTATCATTTTTGGGTATGGGACCTGTTTCTGTTATTCCTTCTGCCCACCCCCAAATACACTGACAATATAATGTAGCACCGTTTTCCCCTGCAAAGGCACACTAAATAAAGGGGAAATCTTACATATTAAAAAAATAATAATAAGAGCTCTTATCTATTAGAGAAAGGAACTCATAATTGTTTACAATACAGGGATATCTCCTACCTGGAAAATATGTCATGTGGAATCAACTTAGACCTCAGGTGATTAGATACCATTCATCCAGCCTTGAACCCTGGATCCCAGACATAGAAATGGCACAGTTCTTCACAACAGCTACAGGAAACAATTACCATCCAGGACAGCCTTAATACTGTGGGGTCAACAACAAGGGCCAGCTCTAACATGATATCCTGACAACGAGGAAAATATGAACAACTTGAACTTAGAGCAGATTAGCCTACCCTACCAGTTAACGACAAGAAGAAACCAGAAGACTTAGCACCCTTTGGTAGGTCCAAAAGCCAAGATCGCGATTTACAGATGACTGGCTGATAGAACCACGACCAGACTGTATACATCTTGGGACCAATATAAAAGCCCTAGTTTAGGGTTTGAACTATGACTTGCACAATAATCATGATCCCCAACCCCAAAGGTCCTGCAGAGACAATTGTAACGGAATGGGGCTTCTGAAGCACAAAGAAAGACGCTATCCTAGGTGCCATCCTAGGCTCAGTGCAAAGACCAAGATCACCAATCACAGAAGACGGATTATAATGACACTGAGGGAACAGAACCTCTAGAACCACAACCACAAAGACTGACTTCATCATAAATACCATCTCATGATCTGTGCAGATACTGAGACCTCTAAACACAGAGCTCTGATTGTATCACCCTGGACAGAGCAGAAGTCTTCCAAACGCCACAAAAACACCACCGGGAGAGTAAATGATCCTGAGCAAAGCCTAGTGTTGATCCCATGACAGTATACTCCAATGACGGAGAAACCCCATATTTCTTAGGCCAAGTGAAATCCTTTTTGAATGACCCCAATATTTACTGTGCCAGGGCAGGAGGGAAAAAACGGAAAAAAAAAAAAAAGCACAAAACCTTGGTTATTTTTTTTTGTTATATATATACTTTTTACCTTCATTTATTATTATTATTGTTATTCTTACCTACCTATCTATTTGGTCGATTTCTCTGGTTAGGTGTGATCATTGAAATTGTTGTCCCCAGTTATACTTATTTTTTCTCTCCCTTTCTTTTCTTTCATTATGTGCTATGCCAAGTTTCTTATTTCAAGACCATGGCGTATTTTTTTGTACATTTGTTTGTTTTTGTTTGTCTTGTTCTGTTTTTTCTTTGTTTTGTGTGGTGCTTATCGATAAAGCTGGAGTCCTCACTGGATATTTGAAACGTCTTTTGGTGCTGGTGGAGTGTTCCACCTTCCCTTTCTCCTCCATCCCCCAAATCGATGATGAGAGCCTCTGGAAGGACTCGCCCATTTTCGGGGTATTAGACTCTTACCCCAGTTTATTACTTTTCTCTTTTTCAGGCAAAACCACGCAACTTGAAATAACTAGTACTGCCTCCAGTTAGAGGGGGAAATAAGGGAGGCGTCAAGTCCAAACAGGTCCAAGACTACTAAGTAGTAGGTTAGATACAGAGGGGACCACACACTCTAGTCGCCCTGGGGGTGAGGGAAAAAGAAATGGGAGGGAAAACAAAAACGGAGGAATAGGGAAGACAATTTGGTGATGGGAATCCCCCTGATTTTATGTAAATATGTACCTAAAAATATTATTGTCAACAATATGTAAGCCACTGTGATCAAAATAAAAATTATATTTAAAAAAAAAGAAGAGAAAACTAATAAGAATCAAGAGAATATGAAGATAGAAATCAAAAAAATTCAAACTAAAATTTTATGTCAAATAACAGGTCCAAAAAACTCAATAGATGAATTGAAGAAAAACATGGTTAATCCCACGGATTAACAGCTGAGGATAGAATTAGTATACTGAAAGATGAGATGAATAACAATTCCATACAGCAAAAGAAATTGGAAAAAAGCCTTAAAGCAAATGATCAAACACTGGAAAAATTACTCAAAGAATGGGAACAGATGAAAATAGAAGTCTATGATAAGCTCAACAGAAACAACTTAAGAATCACTGGAGTCCCAGAGACCCAGGAAGAAAATCTCCAGGAAGAAACAACCGTCAAGAACATCATTAAAGAGAAACTACCAGAACTAATGAATGCATGTGATCAAATCCTGCATGCCAGAAGAGTACCAACTAAAAGAGACCCCAGAAAAAACACCCCAAGACACAATCTAGTCACAATGATGAATCCCACAGATAGAGACAGAATTCTGAAAGCACCAAGATCAAAAAGAGAAATTACATTCAAGGGATCATCCTTGAGATTTACTGCAGACCTGTCACCAGAAACACTCAAGGCCAGAAGGCAGTGATGGGACATAGTGACAAACCTCAATTAAATAAATGCTTTGCCTAGAATACTGCACCCAGCAAAACTCACTTTCAGGTTTGAATAATCAATACATGGTTTCACAGACAAACAACAGCTCAGAAAATTTACAGACTCAAAAGCATCTTAAAAGAAAAACTGAACGGCCTACTTTAAGACAAGACTGACCAACAGACACACCAAACTTCAATATAAAGATGGCACTAACTTCCAGGACAATTCTTTCTCTCAATGTCAATGTACTAACTGCACCAGTGAAGAGACACAGAGTGGCTAAATGGATCAAAAAGCTCATTCCAACCTTCTGCTGCCTACAAGAAACGCACCTAAATAGTCAGAACAAACATAGTTT